>NW_018742887.1:0-14825 GCF_001683475.1 Chenopodium quinoa
TTTTAAGTTTGCAAATTAGTTGTGTTTCTTTAGTTCTTTTTAGCTGATTAAGGTTCGAAAGTGTAATGTCACATTCACATAAAGTTCAAGTACAAAATACATTACAAAGGCAGCCATTTAAGCTTGGGAAAGAAGCCTAGATTCCGAAACTAATTTGGAGGAATTTCAAGGCTTTAACTTGGGTGTTACAATCAGCATCAATGAGGAGTTACAAGCTTTCAATTGAGTCTTCAAGTGGCCGTTTACTTCAGCCAGCAACTGGTACATTCAAGAGGCGTCCAAGTACATCCTTGACCACATACATTCAAGCTTAATTCAAGGCTTGAAACAAGGAGGAGTTACACTTCATTTGCTGTTTGAATTGGGCGTGAAAAGGGGAGCTGTTTCATCTCCAAGCTGCTGCTTTGTGGGCGTGAATCAAGGGGGTGTTATACTCTCTTGTTTCTGATTTTATTTCACTCATAACTTGGAGGTTACAAACCGCCATTTGCTCTTGATGTATCTAGTTAAGTAAAGCTTCTTTTATTAATGTATCTAGGCTACAAAAAACTGATATGTACTTAGTTTGGACGTGTAACAAGTGAGCTAAAACCACTTAATTCAGCTTGTACTTAAGATGTTTGCTCACTATAAATAGCAAGCAAATGTGAATGAAAAATCAGACTTTTCGAACAAACAACTTTGTCTTTACATTCGTTTCTTGGATTAGAAACAAACCTGAAATTCTTGGATTTAGGATTTCGTTCCTTTGCTTAGTTAGCTAGTTTAGGCTACTAGTTGGCTTGTGATCTTAGGAATCCAAACGTTTCTTAGTGGTGTGACTTTATCTAAGAAGCCTTTGGTTCTTTAGCCTTATCTATCCCTTGGTTTATCCTTGTGTATTTCGAGTGTTACTCCAAATATACAACATTTGGCGCTAGAAGGAGGGGTCTAGCAAACAAATACCCAACACAATACCCCAAACACATACCCAAACACAAACCATGGCCGACATCCCACCCCTAATTGGCAAGAATATGTCAATAAGGTTGCACAAGAGAAAGAAGATATGGAGCAACGAATGCAATATTTGCAAGGTCAGTTAAGAGACCTTTCTATTAAGTTGCGCCATCAAAAAGAGGGTTTACCCAATCATAGTGATGAAGAAGTGAGTGAATCTAATTTCAATCACAATGATAGACCTTATCATGAAAGAGAAAGGTCACGGCCTAACAATGACATTAAGGCTGACATTCCGGAGTATGATGGCAAACTCGATGCTGATGAGTTTGTAGAATGGCTTAGAACGGTGGAGAGAGTGTTTGATTACAAGCAAACACCGGAAGAAAAGAAGGTGAAAATTGTAGCCTTGAAGTTGAGAAAATATGCCTCAACTTGGTGGGCTAGCGTGTGTGCCAAAAGGGAAGAAAGTGAGATCGTGGATCAAGATGAAGAAGTTGCTGAAACAAAAGTTTCTTCCCACATACTATGTGCAAGAAAACTTTTCCAAGTTCCACAACCTCGAACAAGGTACAAAATCAGTAGAAGAATATGCTAGGGAGTTTGAAGGGTTTGTCATGAAATGTGGAGTAGAGGAAGATGAACCTCAAACATTGGTGCGCTTTTTGGGAGGGCTTGACCCAAAAATAGCCAATGTGGCCGAACTACATCCTTACTCTACCCTTGAAGAGCTCATTATCTTAGCACATAAGATTGAGCAGCAACAAAAAGCAAGAGGCAAAAGTGAATCATCACGTTTTGCATCTCAAAACTCATTTCCCAAAAAAAGCAAACATCCAATTTCCCACCTTTCAAACCCACGTCCAATCAGCCTACTTCTAAACCACCTTCACAAAACCCCAAAATTCCAACCCAAAACCAGCCCCAAGAAGATGTTTTCGGTGTCAAGGCCTTGGACATTTGGCTAGTGATTGTCCAAATAAAAGGATTGTCACTTTGATTGAGCATGAAGAGGAGGATGAATTAGAAAATGAAGTGGACAGCAACCTTGAGGAGAATGATGAGTATGCGTGTCTTGGACCAGACGAAGGAGAATGCTTGGTGGTTCGACGCACACTAAGCAATATGGTTGGCAAAGAAGGAAGTTTGCAACGTGAGTCAATCTTTCACACTCGTTGCACCATTGGTGGAAAGGTATGTACATTGATTATTGATGGAGGTAGTTGTACCAATGTAGCTTCACAAGTAATGATAGACAAACTGAAACTTAAAACCGTTCCTCACCCTAAACCTTATGTGATTCAATGGCTAAATCATGGTAAAGGGATTCAAGTAACACAACAAGTCTTGTTATCATTTAGCATTGGTAAAACTTATGAAGAAGAATTGTGGTGTGATGTTATACCTATGGATGCATGTCATATTTTACTTGGTAGACCTTGGTTGTTTGATAGGCGCGTGATGCATGATGGGTATAAGAACACCTATTCCTTCACTAAGGATGGACGGAAAATACTTCTTACCCCCCTAAACCTCAAAAACGGTCACCCCATATCCACACCCCTACTTCCCTTACCACTCTCATAAAATCAGAATTGCATGAGTATAAAGCTCACAAACAATTCATTTTAAGCCAACTTGATGCCCCTTCCAAACCGTCACAAGAAGAGCCACACCCACTCCTCACCCCTCTTCTCAAAACCTTTTCCCATGTTTTCCCCGAAGACATTCCCCATGGCTTACCCCCAAAACGTGACATACAACACAAAATTGATCTTGTTCCCGGATCAATGCTCCCAAACAAACCAGCCTATAGAACCACCCCAAAAGAAACCGAAGAGATTAGGAGGCAAGTGGAAGAATTACTATCCAAGGGTCTTATTCGTAAGTCTCTTAGTCCATGTGCTTGTCCTACTTTGATTGTGCCTAAGAAGAATGGAGAATGGAGAATGTGTGTTGATAGTAGGTCAATCAATAAAATCACTATCAAGTACCGGTTTCCTATTCCAAGGTTGAATGATTTACTTGATGATTTGCATGGTTCTAAAGTGTTCTCTAAAATTGATTTGAGAAGTGGCTATCATCAAATTCGAATTTTCGAAGGAGATGAATGGAAAACCGCTTTCAAGACAAAGGAGGGCCTCTATGAATGGCTTGTGATGCCATTTGGTTTGTCTAATGCACCATCTACATTTATGCGCCTTATGAATCAGGTTATGCAACCTTTCATGGGTAAATTTGTTGTAGTTTATTTTGATGATATCTTGGTGTATAGTAGGGAGGAAGAAGAGCATTCTATGCATTTGCAACAGGTTTTTGAAGCCCTTGAACGTGAAAAGTTGTATGGTAACTTAGAGAAGTGTCATTTCTTCACTTCCCAAGTTATTTTTCTTGGCTTTAAAGTTTCATCACAAGGCATTGAAGTTGATGAAAAGAAAGTTGCTGCAATTCGTGAGTGGCCTACACCACAAACCGTCCAACAAGTTCGAAGCTTTCATGGACTTGCTTCTTTCTATAGAAGATTTGTGCGGAACTTTAGCACTCTCATGGCACCTATCACGGAACTAACTAAAAATCAGAAGTTAGTTTGGAATGATAAGGCTCAAAAGGCCTTTGATGAGGTAAAACATCAACTTACTAGTGCACCTATTCTTGCTTTGCCTAACTTTGATGAAGTTTTTGAAGTTGAGTGCGATGCTAGTGGAGTTGGTATTGGTGCTGTTTTGTCACAAGTTGGGCGTCCCTTGCCTACTTTAGTGAAAAACTCAATGAAGCACAACGGAAGTATAGCACCTATGATAAGGAGTTCTTTGCTCTTGTTCGTGCTTTGGACCATTGGAGACATTACCTCATTTCCAAGGAGTTCATCCTTCATTCAGATCATGAAGCCCTCAAATATCTTCAAAGCCAACAAAAACTCCAACCTCGCCATGCCAAATGGGTGGAGTATTTGCAAGCTTTTCATTTCGTGATCAAGCATAGGAGAGGCGCCATGAACAAAGGAGCTGATGCGCTTTCAAGGAGATATACACTCTTGAATTCTTTCAAAGCAAGGGTGATTAGTGTTGAGGATGTAAAAGCAAGTTACCAAAATGATCATGACTTTGGTGATTTGTTTTTAAAATGTTCTAATCATGCTTACAAAGATTATTACATTTTAGATGGCTATTTGTTCAAAGGAAACAGGTTGTGCATTCCAAGATCAAGCCTAAGAGAATCTCTTATCAAAGAGTTTCATGAAGGAGGAATGGCGGGACACTTTGGCGTAGAGAAGACTACTCTTCTTGTCCAAGAATACTTTCATTGGCCTAGGTTGGTCCGTGATGTGGAGTTCATTGTGAAAAGATGCGTGATATGTCAAAAGGCCAAGAGTCATAGTCTACCTCAAGGCTATCTTTTGCCCTTACCTATTCCACAAGCACCATGGGAGGATATTAGTCTTGATTTCGTTGTGGGACTTCCTACCACCCAACGAAAGAAAGATTCTATAATGGTTGTTGTGGATCGATTTTCTAAAATGGCCCATTTTATTGCTTGTCATACAACTTATGATGCTACTCATGTTGCTAACTTGTTTTTCAATGAGATTGTTCGTTTACATGGTGTACCTAAATCCATGGTGAGTGATCGTGATCCAAAATTTCTAAGTCATTTTTGGCTTACATTATGGAGGAAGATGGGCACGAAATTGAACTTTAGCACTTCAAGTCATCCTCAAACAGATGGTCAAACCGAAGTGACTAATAGAACTTTGGGATCCTTGCTGCGGTCTTTGGCTACTAAACGTCCCAAGCAATGGGAAGAGATGCTTCCTCATGCGGTTTGCTTACAATCGTGTGCCTAGCAAGACAACAGGTTTGAGTCCTTTTGAGGTGGTGTATGGATTCAATCCGTGCACTCCTATTGATCTCACTCCCATTCCCTCACCAAACAAGTTCAGCAATGATGCCGAGGTGCGCGCAAAAGAAATCAAGTCTATGCATGAGCAAGTTCGTTCCAAAATTGAACAAACTAATGCAAAGACTAAGGCATACTATGACAAGAAAAGAAAGGAGGTCCGTTTTCAGCCCGGTGACTTAGTTTGGATTCATCTTCGAAAGGAAAGATTTCCTTCCAAAAGACGGTCCAAGGTTAGTCCTCGTAGTGATGGTCCTTTTGCTATTGTTGAAAAGGTGAATGATAATGCTTACAAGGTTGAGTTGCCCGGAGACTATGGTGTTTCTAGCACCTTTAATGTGGCTGATTTATCACCTTACTATGATGAGTTTGAAGAGTTGCCGAGTTTGAGGGCAAACTCTTTTCAAGAAGGGGGAATGTTGTAGCCAAGCCTAACAACTTGGTTATGGACATTTCGTTGGTTCAAGATGTAGCATCATGTTTTGGTGCTATGTATTCTATCCTTGGGCAGCAAGATATTCAACCCCTTGAATATCTTGTTGTTCTTATTAACTAAGTTTATTTTAGTTCTTTTATGCTTTGAATAACTTGTAAACTTTAGTCTTATTTTAAGTTTGCAAATTAGTTGTGTTTCTTTAGTTCTTTTTAGCTGATTAAGGTTCGAAAGTGTAATGTCACATTCACATAAAGTTCAAGTACAAAATACATTACAAAGGCAGCCATTTAAGCTTGGGAAGAAGCCTAGATTCCGAAACTAATTTGGAGGAATTTCAAGGCTTTAACTTGGGTGTTACAATCAGCATCAATGAGGAGTTACAAGCTTTCAATTGAGTCTTCAAGTGGCCGTTTACTTCAGCCAGCAACTGGTACATTCAAGAGGCGTCCAAGTACATCCTTGACCACATACATTCAAGCTTAATTCAAGGCTTGAAACAAGGAGGAGTTACACTTCATTTGCTGTTTGAATTGGGCGTGAAAAGGGGAGCTGTTTCATCTCCAAGCTGCTGCTTTGTGGGCGTGAATCAAGGGGGTGTTATACTCTCTTGTTTCTGATTTTATTTCACTCATAACTTGGAGGTTACAAACCGCCATTTGCTCTTGATGTATCTAGTTAAGTAAAGCTTCTTTTATTAATGTATCTAGGCTACAAAAAACTGATATGTACTTAGTTTGGACGTGTAACAAGTGAGCTAAAAACCACTTAATTCAGCTTGTACTTAAGATGTTTGCTCACTATAAATAGCAAGCAAATGTGAATGAAAAATCAGACTTTTCGAACAAACAACTTTGTCTTTACATTCGTTTCTTGGATTAGAAACAAACCTGAAATTCTTGGATTTAGGATTTCGTTCCTTTGCTTAGTTAGCTAGTTTAGGCTACTAGTTGGCTTGTGATCTTAGGAATCCAAACGTTTCTTAGTGGTGTGACTTTATCTAAGAAGCCTTTGGTTCTTTAGCCTTATCTATCCCTTGGTTTATCCCTTGTGTATTTCGAGTGTTACTCCAAATATACAACAGCTTATCACTCAAGACTTCAATTTGAACTTTCTAAGTTTGAGGTTTTTGCCCTTTAATTTCTGTTTTGCTCTCCCTTTTATAGAGTTTGAATGGTTTTCCTTGATTTAATTGATTTAAGCCATAATTATTGATTTACAAAGAGCTAGATTCTTGGCATTATTTCTTAACTTAAGTTAATAATAGATAGTAAATGAGGATTAGTCATGAAATGCGTCCAAAATGTGATGCTTGTACCAATCTTCAATCTTTGAAATTAGAATTTCACCCTTCTTTGTGAATGTGACTTTCATTAGATTCCACTTTGGATCAAATACGAAATCTTTGTTTGAATGTGTTTGACTTTCATTTTATTCAATTAGCTTTGTTTGAATGTGTTTTACTTTCATTTGATTCAATTCTCTTTGTTGAATGTATTTGACTTTCAGTTAATACAATTAGCTTTGTTTGAATGTGTTTCACTTTCATTTGATTCAATTAGCTTCGTAGAATGCATTTCACTTTCATTTTATTCAAATAGCTTTGTTTGAATGTGTTTGACTTTCATTTGATACAATTAGCTTTGTAGAACGTATTTGACTGTCATTTGATTCAAATAGCTTTGTTTAAATGTATTTGACTTTCATTTGATTCAATTAGCTTAGTAGAATGTATTTGACTTTCATTTGTTTCAAATAGCTTTTTTGAATGTGTTTGACTTTCATTTGATTCAATTAGCTTTGTAGAATGTGTTTGACTGTCATTTGATTCAAATAGCTTTGTTTGAATGTGTTTGAATTTCATTTATTCAATTTTCTTTGTAGAATGCATTTCACTTTCATTTGATTTATATAGCTTTGTTTGAATGTGTTTGACTTTCATTTAAATTAAAAAGCTTTTTTTGAATGTGTTTGACTTTCATTTGATTTAAAAGGCTTTGTTTGAATGTGTTTGACTTTCATTTGATTCAATTAGCTTTGTAGAATATATTTTACTTTTATTGATTTAATTAGCTTTGTTTGAATTTATTTGACTTCCTTTGATTCAAATAGCTTTGTTTGAATGTGTTTGACTTTCATTTGATTCAATTAGCTTTGTAGAATTTTGACTTTCATTTGATTCAAATAGCTTTATTTGAATGTGTTTGACTTTCATTTGATTCAATTAGCTTTGTAAAATGTATTTGACTTTCATTTTCTTCAAATAGCTTTGTTTGAATGTGTTTGACTTTCATTTGATTCAATTAGCTTTGTAGAATGTATTTGACATTCATTTAATTAAAATAGCTTTGTTTGAATGTGTTTGACTTTCATTTGATTCAATTAGCTTTGTTTGAATGTGTTTAACTTTCATTTGATTCAATTAGCTTTGTAGAATGTATTTGACTTTCATTTGATTCAAATAGCTTTGTTTGAATGTGTTTGACTTTTAATTGATTCAATTAGCTTTGTAGAATGTATTTTACTATCATTTGATTCAAATAGCTTTGTTTGAATGTGTTTTAATTTCATTTAATTCAATTTGCTTTGTAGAATGCATTTCACTTTCATTTGATTTATATAGCTTTGTTTGAATGCGTTTGACTTTCATTTAAATTAAAAAGCTTTTTTTGAATGTGTTGACTTTCATTTGATTTAAAAGACTTTGTTTGAATGTGTTTGACTTTCATTTGATTCAATTAGCTTTGTAGAATGTATTTTACATTTATTTTATTTAATTAGCTTTGTTTGAATTTATTTGACTCTCATTTGATTCAAACAGCTTTGTTTGAATGTGTTTTACTTTCATTTGATTCAATTAGCTTTGTAGAATGTATTTCACTTTCATTTGAATCAAATAACTTTGTTTGACTGTGTTTGACTTTCATTTGATTCAATTTGCTTGGTAGAATGTATTTGACTTTCATTTTCTTCAAATAGCTTCGTTTGAATGTGTTTGACTTTCATTTGATTCAATTAGCTTTGTAGAATGTATTTGACATTCATTTAATTCAATTAGCTTTGTAGAATGTATTTGACTTCATTTGAGTCAAATAACTTTGTTTTACTGTGTTTGACTTTCATTTGTTTCAATTTGCTTTGTAGAATGTATTTGACTTTCATTTGATTCAAATAGCTTTGTTTGAATGTGTTTGACTTTCATTTGATTCAATTGGCTTTGTTGTATTTGACTTTCATTTGATTCAAAATCTTTGTTTGAATGTGTTTGACTTTCATTTAATTCAAATAGCTTTGTTTGAATGTTTTTGACTTTCATTTGATTCAATTAGCTTTGTAGAATGTATTTGACTTTCATTTGAGTCAAATAACTTTGTTTGAATGTGTTTGACTTTCATTTGTTTCAATTTGCTTTGTAGAATGTATTTGACTTTCATTTTCTTCAAATAGCTTTGTTTGAATGTGTTTGACTTTCATTTGATTCAATTAGCTTTGTAGAATGTATTTTACTTTTATTGATTTAATTAGCTTTATTTGAATTTATTTGACTTTCCTTTGATTCAATAGCTTTGTTTGAATGTGTTTGACTTTCATTTGATTCAATTAGCTTTGTAGAATGTATTTGACTTTCATTTGATTCAAATAGCTTTATTTGAATGTGTTTGACTTTCATTTGATTCAATTAGCTTTGTAGAATGTATTTGACTTTCATTTTCTTCAAATAGCTTTGTTTGAATGTGTTTGATTTTCATTTGATTCAATTAGCTTTGTAGAATGTATTTGACATTCATTTAATCAAATAGCTTTGTTTGAATGTGTTTGACTTTCATTTGATTCAATTAGCTTTCTTTCATTTGATTCAATTAGCTTTTTAGAATGTATTTGACTTTCATTTGATTCAAATAGCTTTGTTTGAATGTGTTTGACTTTTAATTGATTCAATTAGCTTTGTAGAATCATTTGATTCAAATAGCTTTGTTTGAATGTGTTTTAATTTCATTTAATTCAATTTGCTTTGTAGAATGCATTTCACTTTCATTTGATTTATATAGCTTTGTTTGAATGTGTTTGACTTTCATTTAAATTAAAAAGCTTTTTTTGAATGTGTATGACTTTCATTTGATTTAAAAGACTTTGTTTGAATGTGTTTGACTTTCATTTGATTCAATTAGCTTTGTAGAATGTATTTTACATTTATTTATTTAATTAGCTTTGTTTGAATTTATTTGACTCTCATTTGATTCAAACAGCTTTGTTTGAATGTGTTTGACTTTCATTTGATTCAATTTGCTTTGTAGAATGTATTTGACTTTCATTTTCTTCAAATAGCTTTGTTTGAATGTGTTTGACTTTCATTTGATTCAATTAGCTTTGTAGAATGTTTTGACATTTATTTATTTCAATTAGCTTTGTAGAATGTATTTGACTTCATTTGATCAAATAACTTTGTTTGACTGTGTTTGACTTTCATTTGTTTCAATTTGCTTTGTAGAATGTATTTGACTTTCATTTGATTCAAATAGCTTTGTTTGAATGTGTTTTGACTTTCATTTGATTCAATTGGCTTTCTAGAATGTATTTGACTTTCATTTGATTCAAAATCTTTGTTTGAATGTGTTTGACTTTCATTTAATTCAAATAGCTTTGTTTGAATGTTTTTGACTTTCATTTGATTCAATTAGCTTTGTAGAATGTATTTGACTTTCATTTGAGTCAAATAACTTTGTTTGAATGTTTTGACTTTCATTTGTTTCAATTTGCTTTGTAGAATGTATTTGACTTTCATTTTCTTCAAATAGCTTTTTTGAATGTGTTTGTCTTTCATTTGATTCAATTAGGTTTTGTAGAATGTATTTGACATTCATTTAATTAAAATAGCTTTGTTTGAATGTGTTTGACTTTCATTTGATTCAATTAGCTTTGTTTGAATGTGTTTGACTTTCATTTGATTCAATTAGCTTTGTAGAATGTATTTGACTTTCATTTGATTCAAATAGCTTTGTTTGAATGTGTTTGACTTTCAATTGATTCAATTCGCTTTGTAGAATGTATTTTACTGTCATTTGATTCAAATAGCTTTGTTTGAATGTGTTTGAATTTCATTTAATTCAATTTGCTTTGTAGAATGCATTTCACTTTTATTTGATTTATATAGCTTTGTTTGAATGTGTTTGACTTTCATTGTTTAATGTGTTTGACTTTCATTTGATTCAATTAGCTTTGTAGAATGTATTTTACTTTTATCTGATTTAATTAGCTTTGTTTGAATGTGTTTGACTTTCATTTGATTCAATTAGCTTTGTAGAATGTATTTGACTTTCATTTGATTAAAATAGTTTTATTTGAATGTGTTTGACTTTCATTTGATTCAATTAGCTTTGTAGAATGTATTTTACTTTTATTTGATTCAAAATCTTTGTTTGAATGTGTTTGACTTTCATTTAATTCAAATAGCTTTGTTTGAATGTTTTTTACTTTCATTTGATTCAATTAGCTTTGTAGAATGTATTTTACTTTCATTTAAGTCAAATAACTTTGTTTGACTGTGTTTGACTTTCATTTGTTTCAATTTGCTTTGTAGAATGTATTTGACTTTCATTTTCTTCAAATAGCTTTGTTTGAATGTGTTTGACTTTCATTTGATTCAATTAGCTTTGTAGAATGTATTTGACATTCATTTAATTAAAATAGCTTTGTTTGAATGTGTTTGACTTTCATTTGATTCAATTAGCTTTGTTTGAATGTGTTTGACTTTCATTTGATGCAATTAGCTTTGTAGAATGTATTTACTTTTATTTGATTTAATTAGCTTTGTTTGAATTTATTTGACTCTCATTTGATTCAAATAGCTTTGTTTGAATGTGTTTTACTTTCATTTGATTCAATTAGCTTCTTTCATTTGATTCTTTGAATGTATTTGACTTTCATTTGATTCAATTAGCTTTGTAGAATGTATTTGACTTTCATTTGAAATCTTTGTTTGAATGTGTTTGACTTTCATTTTATTCAATTAGCTTTGTTTGAATGTGTTTTACTTTCATTTGATTCAATTCGCTTTGTTGAATGTATTTGACTTTCATTACAATTAGCTTTGTTTGAATGTGTTTCACTTTCATTTGATTCAATTTCATTTTATTCAAATAGCTTTGTTTGAAAATGTTTGACTTTCATTTGATACAATTAGCTTTGTAAAACGTATTTGACTGTCATTTGATTCAAATAGCTTTGTTTAAATAGATTTGACTTTCATTTGATTCAATTAGCTTAGTAGAATTTATTTGACTTTCATTTGATTCAAATAGCTTTGTTTGAATGTGTTTGACTTTCATTTGATTCAATTAGCTTTGTAGAATGTATTTGACTTTCATTGATTCGAAAGCTTTGTTTGAATGTGTTTGACTTTCATTAATTCAATTAGCTTATTTTGAATGTGTTGACTTTAATTTAATTCTATTAGCTTTATAGAATGTATTTGACTTCCATTTGATTCAATTAGCTTTGTTTGAATGTGTTTGACTTTTATATGATTCAATTAGCTTTGTAGAATGTATTTGACTTTTATTTGATTTAATTAGCTTTGTTTGAATGTGTTTGACTTTCATTTGATTCAATTAGCTTTGTAGAATGTATTTGACTTTCATTTGAATTTAATAACTTTGTTTGAATTGTGTTTGACTTTCATTTGATTCAATTTGCTTTGTAGAATGTATTTGACTTTCATTTTCTTCAAATAGCTTTGTTTGAATGTGTTTGACTTTCATTTGATTCAATTAGCTTTGTTTGATGTGTTTGACTTTCATTTGATTCAATTAGCTTTGTAGAATGTATTTGACTTTCATTTGAGCTTTGTGGTTTGACTTTCAATTTGATTCAATTAGCTTTGTAGAATGTGTTTGACTGTCATTTGATTCAAATAGCTTTGTTTGAATGTGTTTGAATTTCATTTAGATCAATTTGCTTTGTAGAATGCATTTCACTTTCATTTGATTTATATAGCTTTGTTTGAATGTGTTTGACTTTATTTAAATTAAAAAGCTTTTTTTGAATGTGTTTGACTTTCATTTGATTTAAAAGGCTTTGTTTGAATGTGTTTGACTTTCATTTGATTCAATTAGCTTTGTAGAATGTATTTTACTTTTATTGATTTAATTAGCTTTGTTTGAATTTATTTGACTTTCCTTTGATTCAAATAGCTTTGTTTGAATGTGTTTGACTTTCATTTGATTCAATTAGCTTTGTAGAATGTATTTGACTTTCATTTGATTTAATTAGCTTAGTTTTAATTTATTTGACTCTCTTTTGATTCAAACAACTTGTTTGAATGTGTTTGACTTTCATTTGATTCAATTAGCTTTGTAGAATGTATTTGACTTTCATTTGAATTAAATAACTTTGTTTGACTGTGTTTGACTTTCATTTGATTCAATTTGCTTTGTAGAATGTATTTGACTTTCATTTTCTTCTAATAGCTTTGTTTGAATGTGTTTGACTTTCATTTGATTCAATTAGCTTTGTAGAATGTATTTGACATTTAATTAAAATAGCTTTGTTTGAATGTGTTTTGACTTTCATTTGATTCAATTAGCTTTGTTTGAATGTGTTTGACTTTCATTTGATTCAATTAGCTTTGTAGAATGTATTTGACTTTCATTTGATTCAAATAGCTTTGTTTGAATGTGTTTGACTTTCAATTGATTCAATTAGCTTTGTAGAATGTGTTTGAGTGTCATTTGATTCAAATAACTTTGTTTGAATGTGTTTGAATTTCATTTAGATCAATTTACTTTGTAGAATGCATTTCACTTTCATTTGATTATATAGCTTTGTTTGAATGTGTTTGACTTTCATTTAAATTAAAAAGATTTTTTTTAATGTGTTTGACTTTCATTTGATTTAAAAGGCTTTGTTTGAATGTGTTTGACTTTCATTTGATTCAATTAGCTTAGTAGAATGTATTTTACTTTTATTTGATTTAATTAGCTTTGTTTGAATTTATTTAACTCTCCTTTGATTCAAATAGCTTTGTTTGAATGTGTTTAACTTTCATTTGATTGAATTAGCTTTGTAGAATGTATTTGACTTTCATTTGATTCAAATAGCTTTATTTGAATGTTTTTGACTTTCATTTGATTCAATTAGCTTTGTAAATGTATTTGACATTTATTTAATTAAAATAGCTTTGTTTGAATGTGTTTGACTTTCATTTGATTCAAATAGCTTTATTTGAATGTGTTTGACTTTCATTTAATACAATTAGCTTTGTAGAATGTATTTGACTTTCATTTGATTCAATTAGCTTTGTTTGAATGAGTTTGACTTTCATTTGATTCAATTAGCTTTGTAGAATGTATTTGACTTCATTTGATTCAAATAGCTTTGTTTGAATGCGTTTAACTTTCATTTGATTCAATTAGATTTGTAGAATGCTTTCACTTTCATTTGAAATTTTGTTTCAATGCGTTTGACTTTCATTTGATTCAAATAGCTTTTTTTAATGTGTTTTACTTTCATTTGATTCAATTAGCTTTGTTGAACGTATTTGACATTCATTTAATTAAAATAGCTTTGTTTGAATGTGTTTGACTTTCATTTATACAATTAGCTTTGTAGAATGTATTTGACTTTCATTTGATTCAATTAGCTTTGTTTGAATGTGTTTGACTTTCATTTGATTCAATTTGCTTTTTAGAATGTATTTGACTTTCATTTGATTCAAATAGCTTTGTGGTTTGACTTTCAATTGATTCAATTAGCTTTGTAGAATGTGTTTGACTGTCATTTGATTCAAATAGCTTTGTTTGAATGTGTTTGAATTTCATTTAGATCAATTTGCTTTGTAGAATGCATTTCACTTTCATTTGATTTTATATAGCTTTGTTTGAATGTGTTTGACTTTCATTTAAATTAAAAAGCTTTTTTTGAATGTGTTTGACTTTCATTTGATTTAAAAGGCTTTGTTTGAATGTGTTTGACTTTCATTTGATTCAATTAGCTTTGTAGAATGTATTTTACTTTTATTGATTTAATTAGCTTTGTTTGAATTTATTTGACTTTCCTTTGATTCAAATAGCTTTGTTTGAATGTGTTTGACTTTCATTTGATTCAATTAGCTTTGTAGAATGTATTTGACTTTCATTTGATTTAATTAGCTTAAATTTATTTGACTGATTCAAATTTGTTTGAATGTGTTTGACTTTCATTTGATTCAATTAGCTTTGTAGAATGTATTTGACTTCATTTAATTAAAATAGCTTTGTTTGAATGTGTTTGACTTTCATTTGATTTAATTAGCTTTGTTTGAATGTGTTTGACTTTCATTTGATTCAATTAGCTTTGTAGAATGTATTTGACTTTCATTTGATTCAAATAGCTTTGTTTGAATGTGTTTGACTTTCAATTGATTCAATTAGCTTTGTAGAATGTGTTTGACTGTCATTTGATTCAAACTTTGTTTGAATGTGTTTGAATTTCATTTAGATCAATTTACTTTGTAGAATGCATTTCACTTTCATTTGATTTAATAGCTTTGTTTGAATGTGTTTGACTTTCATTTAAATTA
>NW_018742888.1:0-18143 GCF_001683475.1 Chenopodium quinoa
TCAATTAGCTTTGTAGAATGTATTTGACTTTCATTTGATTCAAATAGCTTTGTTTGAATGTGTTTGACTTTCATTTGATTCAATTAGCTTTGTAAATGTATTTGACTGTCATTTGATTCAAAATAGCTTTGTTTGAATGTGTTTGATTTCATTTAATTCAATTTGCTTTGTAGAATGCATTTCACTTTCATTTGATTTATATAGCTTTGTTTGAATGTGTTTGACTTTCATTTAAATTAAAATGCTTTTTTTGAATGTGATTGACTTTCATTTGATTTAAAAGGCTTTGTTTGAATGTGTTTGACTTTCATTTAATGCAATTAGCTTTGTAGAATGTATTTTACTTTTATTTGATTTAATTAGCTTTGTTTGAATTTATTTGACTCTCATTTGATTCAAATAGCTTTGTTTGAATGTGTTTGACTTTCATTTGATTCAATTAGTTTTGTAGAATGTATTTGACTTTCATTTTATTCTAATAGCTTTGTTTGAATGTGTTTGACTTCATTTGATCAATTAGCTTTGTGTAGTTGACTGTCATTTGATTCAAATAGCTTTGTTTGAATGTATTTGCTTTTATTTGATTCAAATAGCTTAGTAGAATGTATTTGACTTTCATTTGATTCAAATAGCTTTATTTGAATGTGTTTGACTTTCATTTGATTCAATTAGCTTTGTAGAATGTATTTGACTTTATTTGATTTAATTAGCTTTGTTTGAATGTATTTGACTTTCATTTGATTCAAATAGCTTTATTTGAATGTGTTTGACTTTCATTTGATTCAATTAGCTTTGTAGAATGTATTTGACTTTCATTTGAGTCAAATAACTTTTTTGATTTGATTTTCATTTGTTTCTTTGCTTTGTAGAATGTATTTGCCTTTCAAATAGCTTTGTTTGAATGTGTTTGACTTTCATTTGATTCAATTTGCTTTGTAGAATGTATTTGACATTCATTTAATTAAAATAGCTGTGTTTGAATGTGTTTGACTTTCATTTGATTGAATTAGCTTTGTTTGAATGTTTGACTTTCATTTGATTCAATTAGCTTTGTAGAATGTATTTGACTTTCATTTTATTCAAAATCTTTGTTTGAATGTGTTTGACTTTCATTTGATTCAAATAGCTTTGTTTGAATGTGTTTGACTTTCATTTGATTCAATTAGCTTTGTAGAATGTATTTGACTTTCATTTGATTCAAATAGCTTTGTTTGAATGTGTTTGACTTCATTTGTTTCAATTAGCTTTGTTTGAATGTGTTTGACTTTCATTTGATTCAATTATCTTTGTAGAATGTATTTGACTTTCATTTGATTCAATAGCTTTTTTGAATGTGTTTGACTTTCAATTGATTCAATTAGCTTTGTAGAATGTATTTGACTGTCATTTGATTCAAATAGCTTTGTTTAAATGTGTTTTTGAATTTCATTTAATTCAATTTGCTTTGTAGAATGCATTTCACTTTCATTTGATTTATATAGCTTTGTTTGAATGTGTTTGACTTTCATTTAAATTAAAAAGCTTTTTTTGAATGTGATTGACTTTCATTTGATTTAAAAGGCTTTGTTTGAATGTGTTTGACTTTCATTTTATGCAATTAGCTTTGTAGAATGTATTTTACTTTTATTTGATTTAATTAGCTTTGTTTGAATTTATTTGACTCTCATTTGATTCAAATAGCTTTGTTTGAATGTGTTTGACTTTCATTTGATTCAATTAGCTTTGTAGAATGTATTAAACTTTCATTTTATTCAAATAGCTTTGTTTGAATGTGTTTGACTTTCATTTGATTCAATTAGCTTTGTTTGAATGTGTTTGACTTTCAATTGATTCAATTAGCTTTGTAGAATGTATTTGACTGTCATTTGATTCAAATAGCTTTGTTTGAATGTGTTTGAATTTCATTTAATTCAATTTGCTTTGTAGAATGCATTTCACTTTCATTTGATTTATATAGCTTTGTTTGAATGTGTTTGACTTTCATTTAAATTAAAAAGCTTTTTTTGAATGTGATTAACTTTCATTTGATTTAAAAGGCTTTGTTTGAATGTGTTTGACTTTCATTTGATGCAATTAGCTTTGTAGAATGTATTTTACTTTTATTTGATTTAATTAGCTTTTATTTGAATTTATTTGACTCTCATTTGATTCAAATAGCTTTGTTTGAATGTGTTTGACTTTCATTTGATTCAATTAGTTTTGTAGAATGTATTTGACTTTCATTTTATTCAAATAGCTTTGTTTGAATGTGTTTGACTTTCATTTGATACAATTAGCTTTGTAGAACGTAGTTGACTGTCATTTGGTTCAAATAGCTTTGTTTGAATGTATTTGACTTTCATTTGATTCAATTAGCTTAGTAGAATGTATTTGACTTTCATTTGATTCAAATAGCTTTATTTGAATGTGTTTGACTTTCATTTGATTCAATTAGCTTTGTAGAATGTATTTGACTTTCATTTAATACGAAATCTTTGTTTGAATGTGTTTGACTTTCATTTGATTCAATTAGCTTTGTTTGAATGTGTTTTACTTTCATTTGATTCAATTCGCTTTGTAGAATGTATTTGACTTTCATTTAATACGAAATCTTTGTTTGAATGTGTTTGACTTTCATTTGATTCAATTAGCTTTGTTTGAATGTGTTTTTACTTTCATTTGATTCAATTCGCTTTGTTGAATGTATTTGACTTTCAGTTAATACAATTAGCTTTGTTTGAATGTGTTTGACTTTCATTTGATTCAATTAGCTTTGTAGAATGTATTGGACTTTTATTTGATTTAATTAGCTTTGTTTGAATGTATTTGACTTTCATTTTGATTCAAATAGCTTTATTTGAATGTGTTTGACTTTCATTTGATTCAATTAGCTTTGTAGAATGTATTTGACTTTCATTTGAGTCAAATAACTTTGTTTGACTGTGTTTGATTTTCATTTGTTTCAATTTGCTTTGTAGAACGTATTTGCCTTTCATTTTCTTCAAATAGCTTTGTTTGAATGTGTTTGACTTTCATTTGATTCAATTAGCTTTGTAGAATGTATTTGACATTCATTTAATTAAAATAGCTGTGTTTGAATGTGTTTGACTTTCATTTGATTCAATTAGCTTTGTTTGAATGTGTTTGACTTTCATTTGTTTCAATTAGCTTTGTAGAATGTATTTGACTTTCATTTGATTCAAATAGCTTTGTTTGAATGTTCTTGACTTTCAATTGATTTAATTAGCTTTGTAGAATGTATTTGACTGTCATTTGATTCAAATAGCTTTGTTTAAATGTGTTTGAATTTCATTTAATTCAATTTGCTTTGTAGAATGCATTTCACTTTCATTTGATTTTTATAGCTTTGTTTGAATGTGTTTGACTTTCATTTAAATTAAAAAGCTTTTTTTTGTATGTGATTGACTTTCATTTGATTTAAAAGGCTTATTTTGAATGTGTTTGACTTTCATTTGATGTAATTAGCTTTGTAGAATGTATTTTACTTTTTATTTGATTTAATTAGCTTTGTTTGAATTTATTTGACTCTCATTTGATTCAAATAGCTTTGTTTGAATGTGTTTGACTTTCATTTGATTCAATTAGCTTTGTAGAATGTATTTAACTTTCATTTTATTCAAATAGCTTTGTTTGAATGTGTTTGACTTTCATTTGATTCAATAAGCTTTGTTTGAATGTGTTTGACTTTCATTTGATTCAATTAGCTTTGTAGAATGTATTTGACTTTCATTTGATTCAAAATCTTTGTTTGAATGTGTTTGACATTCATTTGATTAAATAGCTTTGTTTGAATGTGTTTTGACTTTCATTTGATTCAATTTGCTTTGTTTGAATGTGTTTGACTTTCATTTGATTCAATTAGCTTTGTAGAATGTATTTGACTTTCATTTGATTCAAATAGCTTTGTTTGAATGTGTTTGACTTTCAATTGATTCAATTAGCTTTGTAGAATGTATTTGACTGTCATTTGATTCAAATAGCTTTGTTTGAATGTGTTTGAATTTCATTTAATTCAATTTTCTTTGTAGAATGCATTTCACTTTCATTTGATTTATATAGCTTTGTTTGAATGTGTTTGACTTTCATTTAAATTAAAAAGCTTTTTTTGAATGTGTTTGACTTTCATTTGATTTAAAAGGCTTTGTTTGAATGTGTTTGACTTTCATTTGATGCAATTAGCTTTGTAGAATGTATTTTACTTTTATTTGATTTAATTAGCTTGTTTGAATTTATTTGACTCTCATTTGATTCAAATAGCTTTGTTTAAATGTGTTTTGACTTTCATTTGATTCAATTAGCTTTGTAGAATGTATTTGACTTTCATTTTATTCAAATAGCTTTGTTTGAATGTGTTTGACTTTCATTTGCTTACAATTAGCTTTGTAGAACGTAGTTGACTAACATTTAATTCAAATAGCTTTGTTTGAATGTATTTGACTTTCATTTGATTCAAATAGCTTAGTAGAATGTATTTGACTTTCATTTGATTCAAATAGCTTTATTTGAATGTGTTTGACTTTCATTTGATTCAATTAGCTTTGTAGAATGTATTTAACTTTTATTTGATTTAATTAGCTTTGTTTGAATGTATTTGACTTTCATTTGATTCAAATAGCTTTATTTGAATGTGTTTGACTTTCATTTGATTCAATTAGCTTTGTAGAATGTATTTGACTTTCATTTGAGTCAAATAACTTTGTTTGACTGTGTTTGATTTTCATTTGTTTCAATTTGCTTTGTAGAATGTATTTGCCTTTCATTTTCTTCAAATAGCTTTGTTTGAATGTGTTTGACTTTCATTTGATTCAATTAGCTTTGTAGAATGTATTTGACATTCATTTTAATTAAAAATAGCTGTGTTTGAATGTGTTTGACTTTCATTTGATTCAATTAGCTTTGTTTGAATGTGTTTGACTTTCATTTGTTTCAATTAGCTTTGTAGAATGTATTTGACTTTCATTTGATTCAAATAGCTTTGTTTGAATGTTCTTGACTTTCAATTGATTTAATTAGCTTTGTAGAATGTATTTGACTGTCATTTGATTCAAATAGCTTTGTTTAAATGTGTTTGAATTTCATTTAATTCAATTTGCTTTGTAGAATGCATTTCACTTTCATTTGATTTTTATAGCTTTGTTTGAATGTGTTTGACTTTCATTTAAATTAAAAAGCTTTTTTTTGTATGTGATTGACTTTCATTTGATTTAAAAGGCTTATTTTGAATGTGTTTGACTTTCATTTGATGTAATTAGCTTTGTAGAATGTATTTTACTTTTATTTGATTAATTAGCTTTGTTTGAATTTATTTGACTCTCATTTGATTCAAATAGCTTTGTTTGAATGTGTTTGACTTTCATTTGATTCAATTAGCTTTGTAGAATGTATTTAACTTTCATTTTATTCAAATAGCTTTGTTTGAATGTGTTTGACTTTCATTTGATTCAATAAGCTTTGTTTGAATGTGTTTGACTTTCATTTGATTCAATTAGCTTTGTAGAATGTATTTGACTTTCATTTTGATTCAAAATCTTTGTTTGAATGTGTTTGACATTCATTTAATTAAAATAGCTTTGTTTGAATGTGTTTGACTTTCATTTGATTCAATTTGCTTTGTTTGAAATGTGTTTGACTTTCATTTGATTCAATTAGCTTTGTAGAATGTATTTGACTTTCATTTGATTCAAATAGCTTTGTTTGAATGTGTTTGACTTTCAATTGATTCAATTAGCTTTGTAGAATGTATTTGACTGTCATTTTGATTCAAATAGCTTTGTTTGAATGTGTTGAATTTTATTTAATTCAATTTTCTTTGTAGAATGCATTTCACTTTCATTTGATTTATATAGCTTTGTTTGAATGTGTTTGACTTTTCATTTAAATTAAAAAGCTTTTTTGAATGTGTTTGACTTTCATTTGATTTAAAAGGCTTTGTTTGAATGTGTTTGACTTTCATTTGATGCAATTAGCTTTGTAGAATGTATTTTACTTTTATTTGATTTAATTAGCTTTGTTTGAATTTATTTGACTCTCATTTGATTCAAATAGCTTTGTTTGAATGTGTTTGACTTTCATTTGATTCAATTAGCTTTGTAGAATGTATTTGACTTTCATTTTTTTCAAATAGCTTTGTTTGAATGTGTTTGACTTTCATTTGATACAATTAGCTTTGTTGAACGTAGTTGACTGTCATTTGATTCAAATAGCTTTGTTTGAATGTATTTGACTTTCATTTGATTCAATTAGCTTAGTAGAATGTATTTGACTTTCATTTGATTCAAATAGCTTTATTTGAATGTGTTTGACTTTCATTTGATTCAATTAGCTTTGTAGAATGTATTTTGACTTTCATTTAATTCAAATCTTTTTTGAATGTGTTTGACTTTCATTTGATTCAATTAGCTTTGTTTGAATGTGTTTTACTTTCATTTGATTCAATTTGCTTTGTTGAATGTATTTGACTTTCAAATTAGCTTTGTTTGAATGTGTTTGACTTTCATTTGATTCAATTAGCTTGTTTGAATGTGTTTGACTTTCATTTGATTCAATTAGCTTTGTAGAATGTATTTGACTTTCATTTGATTCAAATAGCTTTGTTTGAATGTGTTGACTTTCAATTGATTCAATTAGCTTTGTAGAATGTATTTGACTGTCATTTGATTCAAATAGCTTTGTTTGAATGTGTTTGAATTTCATTTAATTCAATTTGCTTTGTAGAATGCATTTCACTTTCATTTGATTTATATAGCTTTGTTTGAATGTGTTTGACTTTCATTTAAATTAAAAAGCTTTTTTTGAATGTGTTTGACTTTCATTTGATTTAAAAGGCTTTGTTTGAATGTGTTTGACTTTCATTTGATGCAATTAGCTTTGTAGAATGTATTTTACTTTTATTTGATTTAATTAGCTTTGTTTGAATTTATTTGACTCTCATTTGATTCAAATAGCTTTGTTTAAATGTTTGACTTTCATTTGATTCAATTAGCTTTGTAGAATGTATTTGACTTTCATTTTATTCAAATAGCTTTGTTTGAATGTGTTTGACTTTTATTTGATTAGCTTTGTAGAACTTGATTCAAATAGCTTTGTTTGAATGTTTGACTTTCATTTGATTCAATAGCAATGTATTTGACTTTCATTTGATTCAAATAGCTTTATTTGAATGTGTTTGACTTTCATTTGATTCAATTAGCTTTGTAGAATGTATTTTGACTTTTATTTGATTTAATTAGCTTTGTTTGAATGTATTTGACTTTCATTTGATTCAAATAGCTTTATTTGAATGTTTTTGACTTTCATTTGATTCAATTAGCTTTGTAGAATGTATTTGACTTTCATTTGAGTCAAATAACTTTGTTTGACTGTGTTTGATTTTCATTTGTTTCAATTTGCTTTGTAGAATGTATTTGCCTTTCATTTTCTTCAAATAGCTTTGTTTGAATGTGTTTGACTTTCATTTGATTCAATTAGCTTTGTAGAATGTATTTGACTTTCATTTGATTCAAATAGCTTTGTTTGAATGTGTTTGACTTTCAATTGATTCAATTAGCTTTGTAGAATGTATTTGACTGTCATTTGATTCAAATAGCTTGTTTAAATGTTTGAATTTCATTTAATTCAATTTGCTTTGTAGAATGCATTTCACTTTCATTTGATTTATATAGCTTTGTTTGAATGTGTTTGACTTTCATTTTAAAAAGCTTTTTTGAATGTGATTGACTTTCATTTGATTTAAAAGGCTTATTTTGAATGTGTTTCACTTTCATTTGATGTAATTAGCTTTGTAGAATGTATTTTACTTTATTTGATTTAATTAGCTTTGTTTGAATTTATTTGACTCTCATTTGATTCAATAGCTTTGTTTGAATGTGTTTGACTTTTGATTCAATTAGTTTGTAGAATGTATTTTTCATTTGATTCAAATAGCTTTGTTTGAATGTGTTTGACTTTCATTTGATTCAATTAGCTTTGTTTGAATGTGTTTGACTTTCATTTGATTCAATTCTTTGTAGAATGTATTTGACTTTCATTTGCTTTGTTTGAATGTGTTTGACTTTCATTTGATTAAATAGCTTTGTTGAATGTTGACTTTCATTTGATTCAATTTGCTTTGTTTGAATGTGTTTGACTTTCATTTGATTCAATTAGCTTTGTAGAATGTATTTGACTTTCATTTGATTCAAATAGCTTTGTTTGAATGTGTTTGACTTTCAATTGATTCAATTAGCTTTGTAGAATGTATTTGACTGTCATTTGATTCAAATAGCTTTGTTTGAATGTGTTTGAATTTCATTTAATTCAATTTGCTTTGTAGAATGCATTTCACTTTCATTTGATTTATATAGCTTTGTTTGAATGTGTTTGACTTTCATTTAAATTAAAAAGCTTTTTTTGAATGTGTTTGACTTTCATTTGATTTAAAAGGCTTTGTTTGAATGTGTTTGACTTTCATTTGATGCAATTAGCTTTGTAGAATGTATTTTACTTTTATTTGATTTAATTAGCTTTGTTTGAATTTATTTGACTTCATTTGATTCAAATAGCTTTGTTTGAATGTGTTTGACTTTCATTTGATTCAATTAGCTTTGTAGAATGTATTTGACTTTCATTTTTTTCAAATAGCTTTGTTTGAATGTGTTTGACTTTCATTTGATCAATTAGCTTTGTAGAACGTAGTTGACTTCATTTGATTCAAATATTGAATGTATTTGACTTTCATTTGATTCAATTAGCTTAGTAGAATGTATTTGACTTTCATTTGATTCAAATAGCTTTATTTGAATGTGTTTGACTTTCATTTGATTCAATTAGCTTTGTAGAATGTATTTGACTTTCATTTAATAAAATCTTTGTTTGAATGTGTTTGACTTTCATTTGATTCAATTAGCTTTGTTTGAATGTGTTTTACTTTCATTTGATTCAATTGCTTTGTTGAATGTATTTGACTTTCAGTTAGCTTTGTTTGAATGTGTTTGACTTTCATTTGATTCAATTAGCTTTGTAGAATGTTGACTTTCATTTGAGTCAAATAACTTTGTTTAATGTGTTTGAATTTCATTTGTTTCAATTTGCTTTGTAGAATGTATTTGCCTTTCATTTTCTTCAAATAGCTTTGTTTGAATGTGTTTGACTTTCATTTGATTCAATTAGCTTTGTAGAATGTATTTGACATTCATTTTATTAAAATAGCTTGTTTGAATGTGTTTTGACTTTCATTTGATTCAATAGCTTTGTTTGAATGTGTTTGACTTTCATTTGATTCAATTAGCTTTGTAGAATGTATTTGACTTTCATTTGATTCAAATAGCTTTTTTTAAATGTGTTTGAATTTCATTTAATTCAATTTGCTTTGTAGAATGCATTTCACTTTCATTTGATTTATATAGCTTTGTTTGAATGTGTTTGACTTTCATTTAAATTAAAAAGCTTTTTTTGAATGTGTTTGACTTTCATTTGATTTTAAAAGGCTTGTTTGAATGTGTTTGACTTTCATTTGATGCAATTAGCTTTGTAGAATGTATTTTACTTTTATTTGATTTAATTAGCTTTGTTTGAATTATTTGACTCTCATTTGATTCAAATAGCTTTGTTTGAATGTGTTTGACTTTCATTTTATTCAATTAGCTTTGTAGAATGTATTTTAACTTTCATTTTATTCAAATAGCTTTGTTTGAATGTGTTTGACTTTCATTTGATTCAATTAGCTTTGTTTGAATGTGTTTGACTTTCATTTGATTCAATTTTTGTAGAATGTATTTGACTTTCATTTGATTCAAAATCTTTGTTTGAATGTGTTTGACATTCATTTGATTAAAATAGCTTTGTTTGAATGTGTTTGACTTTCATTTGATTCAATTTGCTTTGTTTGAATGTGTTTGACTTTCATTTGATTCAATTAGCTTTGTAGAATGTATTTGACTTTCATTTGATTCAAATAGCTTTGTTTGAATGTGTTTGACTTTCAATTTGATTCAATTAGCTTTGTAGAATGTATTTGACTGTCATTTGATTCAAATAGCTTTGTTTGAATGTTTTGAATTTCATTTAATTCAATTTGCTTTGTAGAATGCATTTCACTTTCATTTGATTTATATAGCTTTGTTTGAATGTGTTTGACTTTCATTTAAATTAAAAGCTTTTTTTGAATGTGATTGACTTTCATTTGATTTAAAAGGCTTTGTTTGAATGTGTTTGACTTTCATTTGATGCAATTAGCTTTGTAGAATGTATTTTACTTTTATTTGATTTAATTAGCTTTGTTTGAATTTATTTGACTCTCATTAGATTCAAATAGCTTTGTTTGAATGTGTTTGACTTTCATTTGATTCAATTAGCTTTGTAGAATGTATTTGACTTTCATTTTATTCAAATAGCTTTGTTTGAATGTGTTTGACTTTCATTTGATACAATTAGCTTTGTAGAACGTAGTTGACTGTCATTTGATTCAAATAGCTTTGTTTGAATGTATTTGACTTTCATTTGATTCAATTAGCTTAGTAGAATGTATTTGAATTTCATTTGATTCAATTAGCTTTATTTGAATTTGTTTGACTTTCATTTGATTCAATTAGCTTTGTAGAATGTATTTGACTTTCATTTATACGAAATCTTTGTTTGAAATGTGTTTGACTTTCATTTGATTCAATTAGCTTTGTTTGAATGTGTTTTACTTTCATTTGATTCAATTCGCTTTGTTGAATGTATTTGACTTTCAGTTAATACAATTAGCTTTGTTTGAATGTGTTTGACTTTCCTTTGATTCAATTAGCTTTGTAGAATGTATTTGACATTTATTTGATTTAAATTAGCTTTGTTTGAATGTGTTTGACTTTCATTTGATTCAATTAGCTTTGTAGAATGTATTTGACTTTCATTTAAGTCAAATAACTTTGTTTGACTGTGTTTTGATTTTCATTTGTTTCAATTTGCTTTGTAGAATGTATTTGCCTTTCATTTTCTTCAAATAGCTTTGTTTGAATGTGTTTGACTTTCATTTGATTCAATTAGCTTTGTAGAATGTATTTGACATTCATTTAGTTAAAATAGCTGTGTTTGAATGTGTTTGACTTTCATTTGATTCAATTAGCTTTGTAGAATGTATTTGACTTTCATTTGAATCAAATAACTTTGTTTGACTGTGCTTGACTTTTATTTGATTCAATTAGCTTTGTAGAATGTATTTGACTTTCATTTGATTCAAATAGCTTTGTTTGAATGTGTTTGATTTTCAATTGATTCAATTAGCTTTGTAGAATGTATTTGACTGTCATTTGATTCAAATAGCTTTGTTTAAATGTGTTTGAATTTCATTTAATTTAATTTGCTTTGTAGAATGCATTTCACTTTCATTTGATTTATATAGCTTTGTTTGAATGAGTTTGACTTTCATTTAAATTAAAAAGCTTTTTTTGAATGTGATTGACTTTCATTTGATTTTAAAAGGCTTTGTTTGAATGTGTTTGACTTTCATTTGATGCAATTAGCTTTGTAGAATGTATTTTACTTTTATTTGATTTTAATTAGCTTTGTTTGAATTTATTTGACTCTCATTTGATTCAAATAGCTTTGTTTGAATATTTTGACTTTCACTTGATTCAATTAGCTTTGTAGAATGTATTTAACTTTCATTTTATTCAAATAGCTTTGTTTGAATGTGTTTGACTTTAATTTGATACAATTGGCTTTGTAGAACGTATTTGACTGTCATTTGATTCAAATAGCTTTGTTTAAATGTATTTGACTTTCACTTGATTCAATTAGCTTCGTAGAATGTATTTGACTTTCATTTGATTCAAATAGCTTTATTCGAATGTGTTTGACTTTCATTTGATTCAATTGGCTTTGTAGAATGTATTTGACTTTCATTTAATACGAAATCTTTGTTTGAATGTGTTTGACTTTCATTTGATTCAATTAGCTTTGTTTGAATGTGTTTTACTTTCATTTTGATTCAATTCGCTTTGTTGAATGTATTTGACTTTCAGTTAATACAATTAGCTTTGTTTGAATGTGTTTGACTTTCATTTGATTCAATTAGCTTTGTAGAATGTATTTGACTTTTATTTTATTTAATTAGCTTTGTTTGAATGTATTTGACTTTCATTTGATTCAAATAGCTTTATTTGAATGTGTTTGACTTTCATTCGATTCAATTAGCTTTGTAGAATGTATTTGACTTTCATTTTATTCAAAATCTTTGTTTGAAAGTGTTTGACTTTCATTTGATTCAAATAGCTTTGTTTGAATGTGTTTGACTTTCATTTGATTCAATAGGCTTTGTAGAATGTATTTGACTTTCATTTGATTCAAATAGCTTTGTTTGAATGTGTTTGACTTTCATTTGATTCAATTAGGCTTTGTAGAATGTATTTGACTGTCATTTGATTCAAATAGCTTTTGTTTGAATGTGTTTGAACTTCATTTAATTCAATTTGCTTTGTATAATGCATTTCACCTTCATTTGATTTATATAGCTTCGTTTGAATGTGTTTGACTATCATTTAAATTAAAAAGCTTTTTTTTGAATGTGTTTGACTTTTCATTTGATTTAAAAGGCTTTGTTTGAATGTGTTTGACTTTCATTGATGCAATTAGCTTTGTAGAATGTATTTTACTTTTAATTGATTTAATTAGCTTTGTTTGAATTTATTTGACTCTCATTTGATTCAAATAGCTTTGTTTGAATGTGTTTGACTTTCATTTTATTCAATTAGCTTTGTAGAATGTATTTAACTTTCATTTTATTCAAATAGCTTTTGTTTGAATGTGTTTGACTTTCATTTGATTCAATTAGCTTTGTTTGAATGTGTTTGACTTTCATTTGATTCAATTAGCTTTGTAGAATGTATTTGACTTTTATTTGATTTAAAAGGCTTTGTTTGAATGTGTTTGACTTTAATTTGATTCAATTAGCTTTGTAAAATGTATTTTACTTTTATTTGATTTAATTAGCTTTGTTTGAATTTATTTGACTCTCCTTTGATTCAAATAGCTTTGTTTGAATGTGTTTGACTTTCATTTGATTCAATTAGCTTTGTAGAATGTATTTGACTTTCATTTGATTCAAATAGCTTTATTTGAATGTGTTTGACTTTCATTTGATTCAATTAGATTTGTAGAATGTATTTGACTTTCATTTGATTCAAAATCTTTGTTTGAATGTGTTTGACTTTCATTTGATTCAAATAGCTTTGCTTGAATGTGTTTAACTTTCATTTGATTCAATTAGCTTTGTAGAATGTATTTGACTTTCATTTGATTCAAATAGCTTTGTTTGAATGTGTTTGACTTTCATTTGATTCAATTAGCTTTGTAGAATGTATTTGACTTTCATTTGATTCAAATAGCTTTATTTGAATGTGTTTGACTTTCATTTGATTCAATTAGATTTGTAGAATGTATTTGACTTTCATTTGATTCAAAATCTTTGTTTGAATGTGTTTGACTTTCATTTGATTCAAATAGCTTTGTTTGAATGTGTTTAACTTTCATTTGATTCAATTAGCTTTGTAGAATGTATTTGACTTTATTTGATTTAATTAGCTTTGTTTTAATGTGTTTGACTTTCATTTGATTCAATTAGCTTTGTAGAATGTATTTGACATTCATTTAATTAAAATAGCTTTGTTTGAATGTGTTTGACTTTCATTTGATTCAAATAGCTTTGTAAAATGTATTTGTCTTTCATTTGACTTAATTATCTTTGTTTGAATGAGTTTGACTTTCATTTGATTCAATTAGCTTTGTAGAATGTATTTGACTCTCATTGATTCAAATAGCTTTGTTTGAATGCGTTTAACTTTCATTTGATTCAATTAGCTTTGTAGAATGCATTTCACTTTCATTTGATTTAAATAACTTTGTTTCAATGCGTTTGACTTTCATTTGATTCAAATAGCTTTATTTTAATGTGTTTGACTTTCATTTGATACAATTAGCTTTGTTGAACATATTTGACATTCATTTGATTAAAATAGCTTTGTTTGAATGTGTTTGACTTTCATTTGATTCAATTTGCTTTGTTTGAATGTGTTTGACTTTCATTTGATTATATTAGCTTTGTTGAATGTATTTGACTTTCATTTGATTCAATTAGCTTTGTTTGAATGTGTTGGACTTTCATTTGATTCAATTAGCTTTGTAGAATGTGTTTGACTTTTATTTGATTTAATTAGCTTTGTTTGAATGTTTTTTACTCTAATTTAATTCAAATAGCTTTGTTTGAATGTGTTTCACTTTTATTTGATTCAATTAGCTTTGTAGAACGTATTTGACTTTCATTTGATTCAAATAGCTTTGTTTGAATGTGTTTGACTTTCAATTGATTCAATTAGCTTAGTAGAATGTATTTGACTTTCATATTATTCAAATAGCTTTATTTGAATGTTTTTTACTTTCATTTGATTCAATTAGCTTTGTAGAATGTATTTGACTTTTATTTGATTTAATTAGCTTTGTTTGAACATGTTTGACTCTCATTTGATTCAAATAGCTTTGTTTGAATGTGTTTGAGTTTCATTTGATTCAATTAGCTTTGTAGAATGTATTTGACTTTCGTTTGATTCAAATAGCTTTGTTGAATGTGAATGAATTTTATTGATTCAATTTGCTTTGTAGATTGCATTTCACTTTCATTTGATTATATAGCTTTTTTGAATGTCTTTGACTTTCATTTAAATTAAAAAGCTTTTTTGAATGTGACTTTTATTTGATTTAAAAGGCTTTGTTTGAATGTGTTTGACTTTTTGATTCAATTAGCTTTGTAAAATGTATTTTACTTTTTTTGATTTAATTAGCTTTGTTGAATTTATTTGATTTGATTCAAATAGCTTTGTTTGAATGTGTTTGACTTTCATTTGATTAGCTTTGTAGAATGTTTGACTTTCATTTGATTCAAATAGCTTTATTTGAATGTGTTTGACTTTCATTTGATTCAATTAGCTTTGTAGAATGTATTTGACTTTCATTTGATTCAAAATCTTTGTTTGAATTTGACTTTCATTTGATTCAAATAGCTTTGTTTGAATGTGACTTTCATTTGATTCAATTAGCTTTGTAGAATGTATTTGACTTTCATTTGATTCAAATAGCTTTGTTTGAATGTGTTTGACTTTCATTTGATTCAATTAGCTTTGTAGAATGTATTTGACTGTCATTTGATTCAAATAGCTTTGTTTGAATATGTTTGAATTTCATTTAATTCAATTTGCTTTGTAGAATGCATTTCACTTTCATTTGATTTATATAGCTTTGTTGAATGTGTTTGACTTCATTTAAATTAAAAAGCTTTTTGAATGTGTTTGTTTCAGTTGATTGAAAAGCTTTGTTTGAATGTGTTTGACTTTCATTTGATGCAATTAGCTTTGTAGAATGTATTTTACTTTTATTTGATTTAATTAGCTTTTTTGAATGTATTTGACTTTAATTTGATTTAAATAGCTTTATTTGAATGTGTTTGACTTTCATTTGATTCAATTAGCTTTGTAGAATGTATTTGACTTTCATTTGATTCAAATAGCTTTATTTGGATGTGTTTGACTTTCATTTGATTCAATTAGCTTTGTTTGAATGTATTTGACATTCATTTAATTAAAATAGCTTTGTTTGAATGTGTTTGACTTTCATTTGATTCAAATAGCTTTATTTGAATGTGTTTGACTTTCATTTGATTCAATTAGCTTTGTAGAATGTATTTGACTTTCATTTGATTCAATTAGCTTTGTTTGAATTTTGACTTTCATTTGATTCAATTAGCTTTGTAGAATGTATTTGACTTCATTGATTCAAATAGCTTTGTTTGAATGCGTTTAACTTTCATTTGATTCCAATTAGCTTTGTAGAATGCATTTCACTTTCATTTGATTTAAATAACTTTGTTTCAATGCGTTTGACTTTCATTTGATTCAAATAGCTTTATTTTAATGTGTTTGACTTTCATTGATACTATTAGCTTTGTTAAACATATTTGACATTCATTTGATTAAATAGCTTTTGTTTGAAGGTGTTTGACTTTCATTTGATTTCAATTTGCTTTGTTTTAATGTGTTTGACTTTCATTGATTCATTTAGCTTTGTAGAATGTATTTGACTTTCAATTGATTCAAATAGCTTTGTTTGAATGTGAATGAATTTTATTGATTCAATTTGCTTTGTAGATTGCATTTCACTTTCATTTGATTTATATAGCTTTGTTTGAATGTGTTTGACTTTCATTTAAATTAAAAAGCTTTTTTTGAATGTGACTTTTATTTGATTTAAAAGGCTTTGTTTGAATGTGTTTGACTTTAATTTCATTCAATTAGCCTTGTAAAATGTATTTTACTTTTATTTGATTTAATTAGCTTTGTTTGAATTTATTTGACTCTCCTTTGATTCAAATAGCTTTGTTTGAATGTGTTTGACTTTCATTTGATTCAATTAGCTTTGTAGAATGTATTTGACTTTCATTTGATTCAAATAGCTTTATTTGAATGTGTTTGACTTTCATTTGATTCAATTAGATTTGTAGAATGTATTTGACTTTCATTTGATTCAAAATCTTTGTTTTGAATGTGTTTGACTTTCATTTGATTCAATAGCTTTGTTTGAATGTGTTTAACTTTCATTTGATTCTTTGTCTTTCATTTGATTCAAATAGCTTTGTTTGAATGTGTTTGACTTTCATTTTAATTCAATTAGCTTTGTAGAATGTATTTACTTTCATTTGATTCAAATCTTTGTTTGAATGTGTTTGACTTTCATTTGATTCAATTAATTTGTAGAATGTATTTGACTTTCATTTGATTCAAAATCTTTGTTTGAATGTGTTTGACTTTCATTTGATTCAAATAGCTTTGTTTGAATGTTCATTTGATTCAATTAGCTTTTGTAGAATGTATTTGACTTTTATTTGATTTAATTAGCTTTGTTTAATGTTTTGACTTTCATTTGATTCAATTAGCTTTGTAGAATGTATTTGACATTCATTTAATTAAAATAGCTTTTTGAATGTGTTTGACTTTCATTTGATTCAAATAGCTTTGAATGTATTTGCTTTCATTTGACTTAATTATCTTTGTTTGAATGAGTTTGACTTTCATTTGATTCAATTAGCTTTGTAGAATGTATTTGACTCTCATTGATTCAAATAGCTTTGTTTGAATGCGTTTAACTTTCATTTGATTCAATTAGCTTTGTAGAATGCATTTCACTTTCATTTGATTTAAATAACTTTGTTTCAATGCGTTTGACTTTCATTTGATTCAAATAGCTTTTATTTTAATGTGTTTGACTTTCATTTGATACAATTAGCTTTGTTGAACTATTTGACTTTCATTTGATTTAAAATAGCTTTGTTTGAATGTGTTTGACTTTCATTTGATTCAATTGCTTTGTTTGAATGTGTTTGACTTTCATTTGATTATATTAGCTTTGTTGAATGTATTTGACTTTCATTTGATTCAATTAGCTTTGTTTGAATGTGTTGACTTTCATTTGATTCAATTAGCTTTGTAGAATGTGTTTGACTTTTATTTGATTTAATTAGCTTTGTTTGAATGTTTTTTTACTCTATTTTAATTCAAATAGCTTTGTTTGAATGTGTTTCACTTTTATTTGATTCAATTAGCTTTGTAGAACGTATTTGACTTTCATTTGATTCAAATAGCTTTGTTTGAATGTGTTTGACTTTCAATTGATTCAATTAGCTTAGTAGAATGTATTTGACTTTCATTTATTCAAATAGCTTTATTTGAATGTTTTTACTTTCATTTGATTCAATTAGCTTTGTAGAATGTATTTGACTTTTATTTGATTTAATTAGCTTTGTTTGAACATGTTTGACTCTCATTTGATTCAAATAGCTTTGTTTGAATGTGTTTGAGTTTCATTTGATTCAATTAGCTTTGTAGAATGTATTTGACTTTCGTTTGATTCAAATAGCTTTGTTTGAATGTGAATGAATTTTATTGATTCAATTTGCTTTGTAGATGCATTTCACTTTCATTTGATTTATATAGCTTTTTGAATGTCTTTGACTTTCATTTAAATTAAAAAGCTTTTTTTGAATTTGACTTTTATTTGATTTAAAAGGCTTTGTTTGAATGTGTTTGACTTTATTTTGATTCAATTAGCTTTTGTAAAATGTATTTTACTTTTATTTGATTTAA
>NW_018742889.1:0-22748 GCF_001683475.1 Chenopodium quinoa
CTACCATTATCCCCATTATCACTCGTAGCTTTCATTCTGAGTTCCCTAGTATGAAGTGCTGCCTTCACTTCTTCTAAGGTTATAGAATCCTTACCAACAACAAAAGACTCTACAAAATTCTCAAAGCTAGACGGTAGAGATACAAGTAAAATCAACGCAGCATCCTCATCATCAATTTTAACATCTAAATTACGTAAATCAAGCAAAATAGAGTTAAGTTTTTCTAGATGTTCCCGTAAGGAAGTACCTGACTGCATCCGGAGGCTAAACAACCGCTGTTTCAGTAATAATTTGTTGGTCAACGACTTAGTCATATACAATGACTCCAGCTTCAGCCACAATCCAGCCGCCGTTTCCTGATCAGCAACCTCCGTGATGATTTGATCATCAAGACTAAGTAATATGGTAGAGTGTGCCTTCTCTTCCATAACTTCTAACTGCGAGTCAGTCGGTCCGTCTCCTGACTCCGAAGTAGTACTCTTTGGAGCCAACGGACGCCATATCTGCTGTTGTTTTAACAGAGCCTTCATCTTAATTTGCCATAGCCCGAAACTATTTTTCCCGGTAAACTTCTCAATTCTTATTGTTGAATCTCCTGCCATTGTTATCTTCAAGAAACTCTCCAAGGATTGAACCTGAGCTCTTGATACCAATTGTTGTGCGACAGCGGAAGCAAAGGTCGAAAACAAACAAGAAAACAATAAAGAAATTCAATGCAAACAATAAGAACAACACCAAGAATTTACGTGGTTCACTATCGATGTGATAGCTACGTCCACGGGCACCGAGATCGAATGATTTCACTATAAACTGCAAAGATTACAAAGATGATTCTTGTATTTCTCAAGAACGGCTCTCACTCTATCTCTCTTAACCCTAATACTGATATTAGGGAGGTTTTATATTAATCCCTAATTAAAAGATACTTGGGCAAAAAGATAATAAAATAAGATAACCTAAAACTGCAAAATCCGCGTTCCGTATTTTTCCTTCTCCGCCCGGTCAGACCGGGCAAGGTCTGCCCGATCGGGCGCGAGAAGAAGACTCCATACGAATGCTTCAACGTATCCAACCCCCACCGCCCGGTCAGACCGGGCAAGGTCTGCCCGATCGGGCGAAGGCTCGCCCGGTCGGGCGAAGGCTCGCCCGGTCGGGCGCGAGAGCAGCTTCTTCAACGAATTTGCCAGGCACCTCTTCTTCTTCCGCCCGGTCAGACCGGGCAATGTCCGCCCGATCGGGCGGACAAAGCTACGAAGTACGAGTCACCTAATATACTTATCAACACACAATGTGTCTGGTGTACAACGCAACCGGTGATAATATGACTTACGTTGTCACTCATGACTGGCATGGACGTCTTTGCGAATCTGCTTACCCAGTGATCATCGCGAATGGCCAATGGGGTGCATTCCTCCATGGACAATACTATGGTAACGATGATAGAGAATCTAGAGCTGGAATTGTTTACTCTGCTCTTAACAATCAAGGGGAAGAACGACATTGGTTCCTGGGTTTTGATAGTACAACCCAAGGTGCCTATAACAAGGTATATATCCTCCATTTTATATCACTATATTGTACATTTATTGCCAATTTTTTTTTGTAAAATATGAAAACTATACATTAGTCAAAGTTAACGGAAAAGTTTGTTTGATAGGGATATATATGTTTATTATTTTGTTTGGAAGGATCTTATATGTTTAAACTTTAAAGTGATCTAAAAAGACCTTATAAGTTTATTTTGTTGTTTGGGGAGATCTTGAGGTCGGAATACGACAATAATTGACTTTTTTTTTTTTTTTTCGACGTTGCCCTCTCACATGACCATAAAAACGACCCTTTTCTTTTTTTCCACGATTTCTCTCCAATTCCTCCTTCTCTCTTGTAATCCCCAAATGACACAAATCAAAATAAAGAAATTTAAAGGAAATCATGGAATAAAAAAAAAAAAAAAAAAAAGAAAAGGGGGTCATTTTTTAAGGTCATATGAGAGGTTAGAGAAAAAAGTCAATTATTGTCGGATTCTGATCTCAAAGTCCCCCAAACAACAAAATAAACTTTTAAGGTTTTTTTACACCACTTTAAACATATAAGGTCCAGACAAAATAGTGAACGCATATATTCCCTTCCACACAAATTTTCGAAGTTAACATATGAATAGTGAAAAAAAATTCAACGTATTAGTTATTCTGGGACGGAAGGAGTATGGACTATACTGTAAGAAAGTATACATTTTGGTCCAAAATTTGCCAGTGTATGTAATTATTATACCATTGATTTCTTTGATTGTTTGCCATTGCAGGTGTACGTAGAAATTCGGGAGGCAGGGCACTATGATTTGGAGAACACTGGAGCTTGGTATGCTCTCAACAACCTTTTGGGTGATGGGAAATTGGTGCACAAGGCCTACGAAGAAGGAGGATTCATTAGTGGCTCCATTGGTAATACTGCAAAACCCATATTCGAAGCCGTTTTGACCTGCCTGAATCCTTGATTGAGCATTCTAGGCTTACTAATGTGACTCTGGATTTGGCCCAATTTCTTTGTACACATGGCTAGCTTGGGATGAAATAAGGCCCCTTTAAATTTATTTTGTGTTGTTGGTTTTTATATATGTTTTGTTCAACCGTTGAACTCTCAGCTATGTACTGCAAATTTGTTTTATATTCAGTATGAATAAAATTAAAAGTTTATTTTCTGTTAATTAAGTCCAGTTAAAATTTAGAAATTTGTTTCCTCAAAAAAAAAAAAAAAAAAAAAAATAGAATTTGTTATATATATGCTTTGTGTTTGGGTCCAATTTATCTAATTGGGCCTAGTCATTAAACGATCCAATATTCCAAGGTCAAGGCCCAAGCCTCCAATTAAGGCAAGTCGGCCATGAGTCATTTGGCCCAAAGGGCATCAAACGAACTTTTTTCTTGTTAAGTTTAAATGCAATTGTTGTGAGTGTTTCTGATTTGTGTTCCGGAATTAATAGCCAATGCAAGGCACCATTTAAGTACTTACCACATCGATTTTGAAACCTACTAGTGTACTTAAATCTTGATTTAATGCTCTTCCAAGATCCACTTCTAATACTATATAACTTAACATCTGTATTTTCACTTAAACACAAATCATCAAGGGAATTTGTATAGGTTAAAGACTCACAAACGATGACAGCTAATATCTTATTACACTATCATATCCGAACCCAACACAATACTGCTTATTACTTTCTATTGGAGGATATATTTTGGGAATTATTAGGATATATTTAGTTTCCATAATTTATGCCTAGTATATATTTTATGCCTAGCATAATATCTTTTTGGGGTCTTTTGATTATTTCCTAATTCTATCGGGTTAGGAAAAGATGTATTATTTATTGGCTATGGCCATCATCATTGTAATTCAAGATTTGAGGTTCTACACAATTTAACATGGTATCAATCGCTCAGATTAATTAAAACCAAAAAACCATGGTCGGTGATAATACTTTATTACCACCGCCATCAAATTCTACCATTTCCACCGTGATTGGGGGTTGCGGAGTTGGAACTTCGGACACTCTTATCAATGGTGGATTTTCTAAGATATTTTCGGCAGAACAATGGAATGCCTTAGCAAGTTTACTTGGTAATACAAAAAGTAATGATGATTGGTTGAATAATGGTTCGTTTGACAATAGAATGTGGATTATAGACACAGGGGCTTCTAGACATGTCACTTGTGATGATGTGTGGTTATTTGACATTCATGATGTCTCGTTTTGTCCGGTTGGTCTTCCGAATGGCAAATCAGTTGTGGCCACAAAAGAGGGTTCGGTCCATTTGTCTACCAAAATAATTCTTAAAAATGTGTTGTTTGTTCCGGAATTGAGTTGTAACTTAATTTCAATATCGCAATTGATTAATGATATGCATTGCATTGTTCAATTTAACTCTTCTATGTGTGCTATACAAGATCAGTCGGGGGGCTTGATTGGAACGAGTATTAGGCGAGATGGACTTTTCTACTTCGATGAAGTAGAGTCGGTGCAACAAGTTTCAGTGAATGCGGCTTCTTCTACCTTGGAGTTATGGCATAAATGGATGGGACATCCGTCAGAAAAAGTGGTGAAGCTTCTCCCTCCAGTACGTCATTGTAAGGGTGATTTGAATAAAGCATGTGAGGTGTGCTTTCGTGCTAAACATGCCAGAGACCAAATTTCCTGTAAGTGAGAATAAGACTTCTAGAATTTTTGAAAAGGTTCATTGTGATTTATGGGGTCCATATAGACACCCTTCTTCTTGTGGTGCCTGTTATTTTTTGACAATTGTGGATGATTTTTCCCGTGCGGTTTGGGTTTATTTACTCATTGATAAAACCGAGGTGTTTCGTATGTTTATGTCGTTTGTCGCCATGGTTGATAGACAATTTTCTCAGACAATTAAAATAGTTCAAAGTGATAATGGGACAGAATTTGATTGTTTGCGTGATTTTTTTAATGCCACTGGCGCCACTGGCATTTTGTTTCAAACATCTTGTGTTGGAACTCCACAATAAAATGGGCGGGTTGAGAGAAAACACAAACATATCTTGAATGGCAAGAGCTTTGAGATTTCAAGCCAATTTACCAATTTATTTTTGGGGGAGAGTGTTCTCGCGGCCGTTCATTTAATTAATCGAACTCCCTCCCCTCTGCTACACAATAAAACCCCTTATGAAATTCTTTTTACTACTTGTCCCTCATATGATTCCATTCGTACTTTTGGGTGTCTATGTTTTGCACACAATCAAAAAACAAAGGGGGATAAGTTCGCAAGTAGGAGTCGTAAGTGTATTTTCTTGGGGTATCCTTTTGGGAAGAAAGGGTGGAATCTCTTTGATCTTGATTCGAAAGAATTTTTTCTCTCGTGATGTAAAATTTTTTGAAGATGTGTTTCCTTTTCTCGACCCGGCTTCTTCAAATATAGTACCAGAAAATATTGTGCCTTTGCATGATATTGTCGACTATGATTTTGCGGAGTATATTGATGAGAATGATGACCCTCAACATGTTAGGAGCATGGTTGAGGGTGAGAACATTAATGAAGAAGAAAGGGGGGAGTGGGTGATGCGTCACACCCCACAGTTCAGCCAGCAGGGCAGCAACAACCCACTCAAGAGAAGCAACTCCACGACCTGGCAGTTGGCACCGCAGGCACCCCGCAGCAAATGGTTGTTGGCCGCAGGGGGGGTGCGGACCCCACTGCTATGTCATCAGTCACCGAAAACATACAACAAGCATCTTCACCCGTCATCGAATGTGACCAACCAATTTCTCAACCAAAACCTGTTGATTCAAATGCTATAGAATTGGGTCGTGGAATGAGGGAGAAAATACCCTCAGTCAAGTTACGAGATTATGTGACACATACTATTCTTGCTCAAAGTCCATCTCAAGCATCGCCTAATACATCGTCTCCAAAGCATCCCTCAGGTACTCCTTATCCTGTAGCACACTATATAAATTGTGACATGTTTTCTGTGAATTATCGCAAGTTTCTTGCAGCTGTTGTTCTGGGAAAGGATCCAAAATCCTTTAAAGCAGCGATGAAATCCGAAGAGTGGCGACGGTCTATGAAAGAAGAAATAAGGGCTTTGGAAGATAATGGGACTTGGACATTGGAGCATCTTACTCCCGGTAAGAAAGCTCTAGGTTGTCAATGGGTGTACAAGACGAAATTTTTGTCTAATGGTGATGTTGAGCGTCTTAAGTCTCGATTGGTTGTTTTTGGTAATCATCAACGAGAAGGCATTGATTATGGTGAGACCTTTGCCCCGGTTGCAAAAACGACTACTGTCCGTGATTTTCTTGCTATAGCCGTTTCAAAAAACTGGGAGATTCAGCAGATGGATGTTCATAATGCTTTCCTACATGGTGATCTAGAAGAGGAGGTGTACATGAAATTACCTCCAGGTTTTGAGAGCTCGGATTCAGGTTTGGTGTGTCGTTTGATAAAGTCTTTGTATGGGTTGAAACAAGCTCCGAGATGTTGGTTTGAAAAACTCACTACAGCTTTGAAAGGGTGCAGTTTTATTCAATCTTACTCTGATTATTCTCTTTTCACATACACTAAAGGCAATGTTCAGATTAATGTCTTAGTTTATGTTGATGATCTTATTATTTCTGGGAATGATTCCGCTGCATTAACTATGTTCAAAGCTTATCTTAGTGATTGTTTCAAGATGAAGGACCTTGGTCCTTTGAAATACTTTTTGGGCATTGAAGTTGCTCGTAGTAAATCAGGTTTGTTTTTGTGTCAACGAAAATACACCTTGGATATTGTTTCTGAAGCAGGGTTATTGGGTGCGAAACCAAGTGGTTTTCCGATTGAGCAGAACCACAAGCTTAGTCTTGCTAGTGGTAAGTTACTTGAGGATCCTGAGTCTTATCGTAGACTAAAGGGGCGGTTGATTTATCTCTCGGTGACTAGACCGGATTTGGCATATTCTGTTCATATTCTTTCTCAGTTTATGCATGAACCTCAGATTGAGCATTGGGAAGCAGCTCTAAGGGTGGTTCGTTATTTAAAGGGTACTACGGGACAAGGTATTCTGTTGAGTGCAGATAGTGACCTGACTTTGCAGGGTTGGTGTGATTCATATTGGGCGGCGTGTCCTCTTACTCGTCGTTCGTTGACTGGGTGGCTAGTTTTTCTTGGTAAATCTCCTATTTCGTGGAAAACCAAGAAGCAACCCACAATATCTTTCTCTTATTCTAAGGCTGAGTATCGGTGCATGGCTTCAACCACACATGAGTTGAAATGGTTGAAGGCATTGCTTTTGAGTTTGGGTGTCCAACATCCTAAGGTGATCAAGTTGTTTTGTGATAATCAATCTGCTTTACATATAGCTCGAAATCCAGTTTTTCATGAGCGTACGAAACACATTGAGATTGATTGTCACATTGTTCGTGATGTTATTACAGAGGGCTTAATTGCCCCTTCCTATGTTTCCACTAAGGAGCAACTTGCAGATATTTTCACTAAGGAGCTTGGGAAATCTCAGTTTGATCATCTTCTTTCCAAGTTGGGCATTTACAATCCCCATGCTCCAACTTAAGGGGGGGTGTTGGAGGATATATTTTGGGAATTATTAGGATATATTTAGTTTCCATAATTTATGCCTAGTATATATTTTATGCCTAGCATAATATCTTTTTGGGATCTTTTGATTATTTCCTAATTCTATCGGGTTAGGGAAACGATGTATTATTTATTGGCTATGGCCATCATCATTGTAATTCAAGCTTTGAGGTTCTACACAATTTAACACTTTCATTTTCCAACCTTCCAAGGAGAGATCGCGTCGACGGGTTATATACAGTGATGACACCAGAATTAAAATCTTGGACACAAATCATCCCATGGCAACTGCCAACAGTGTACATTGTGCTCTTACTATTGCTCGATTTATCGGTTTCGAGTTTGATGAGATCGAAGCTTGGCTCGGTAACTCCAAGAGTATATAAGTTACAAGTTTGCATTGGCCCCATTAGAACGACAAGAGAATTGGATTGAAATTGGAGGGAATGTTTGAGGTAGTAATTGACAAAGAATGGACTGGAAAGGAGTGGCAGCCATGATTTCGAGACAACTTTGAATCGTAGAAGGGATTTAACAGGAAGACGGACTAGTATCTCCACTATCAGATCACATCCGTGGGAATCATTGTGTGATTTCTTTTGGCTTGCAACTTTTGGATATGGTTTGGGTAATAGGGTTTATATTGAGATATCAATGTATATTATAACTTTTAAAACATTAGTATAAACGATTTATTTATTTATTTATTTATTGAGCTTTCTGATAGAGTATAAAACATATTTCTGGCCTTAACCATCAGCTTAAGCTAGTATGATATGAATATGTAATATTCATAATTTTTTTTTTTTGAAAAGATATATTATCTTATAAATTCATGTATATTTTTATTCCTTATGGTGTGTCCTTAGTATTTTTTTTAAAAAAAAATAAAGTTTTTAAAAATTGATAAAAAAATATATATATATATACGCAAACTATATATTTTTCAACTTAACATAGTTGGTGAATGAAAAATTATCATATTTGGAAGAAAAAAATGCGAAAACTATATAATATGTATTAAAAAAGATAAATATATATATATATATATATATATATATATATATAAATATATATATTTTTAAGTAGCTTGATTTGAGATAAAATAAAAAAAAAAATTAAATTGATACTCCGTGACAAAGGTTAAAAAACCGATTTAACCTAGTTAATTCCATAGCAATATTAAACCCAAGTATCTAACCCTCATAATTAGTTAAAACCATTAAATTCTTTTTGTGTTTAAATCAAATTCGTAATAAACAATCAAAATCTCTACCTTTTCTTCATACCATTATTCAAACAAATTTAATTTCAATGGGAAATAAATTTGCTGATAGGCTTGGAAATCTTCCGGAACATCTAATTCATCATATATATTCGTTTTTCGAACAAGGCGAGATGAGTAAGATGATGATCACGTCAAAGAACCTAAACAAACTTTGCTTTTCTACTAATGTTTTAACGTTCGGGGCGTATCTTCATCATCCTTCTTCCTCAGCTCTCGATTTTCGTGAATTCGTCGAAAATTTGTTCACAAGTACCCATCAAGATACACCTTACACAATATTGAAATTAACTTGGCAAAGAGGTAAACAAGGAAGGGCCTTAAATTGTTACAAAGCATTACCAAATTTATTTTTACCAAATATTCAAACTTTGGTGTTACGTTATATCGAGGTCGAATTACTCGACACTCATAAGCTAGGAGAGTGGATAAATTCGAGTTGTCCTAGTCTTATGAAGCTTGTGCTACACTTTGAACATTGCGCGTATAGTAATAATCAAGCAATAATCCTAGACAATCCGAGTCTCCAAGAAATCGAGATCATTGGGGCAGAAAACTCGAAATATGATGGAGTTTTTCGTTTAAAGATTACTTGTGCATCTCTTGAACGTCTGACCTTCAAGAATTTCCAATTCGAGGATGCTACTTGTGAGATCACTATCGTGTGTGAACAACTTCAAACACTAATTATCGATCGAGCCAAGTTCTTGTGCTGCTCTGCAATGATAGAAGAGCATTATTTCAGGATACATGCGCCTAAACTAAGTATTTTTATTGGAAAGGAAGTCCAATGATGCAATTTTGTGGCTCAAAACGGAGCTTTAGATTATTAGAAAAGGCGGTGTTGGATGTATGGGGCACGCACAGTTTGAATTACCACAAGTTTCTCAACAAACTACTAATTAGTATGCAACATGCCATTCAATTGAAGGTGATCTTGAAGGACATTATTTGTCACCCGCCATACATTATGCATTGATAATAAAATTGCTCGTGCATCGTTGCAGTCCTTTTATGTTTTTAAGCTGATCATCCCTTATTTTTAATATGTAGTCTCATAGATAAGGTAGAATTGGTTATCTATTTCTTTAATAAAGGTGGGATATAATTAGAATTTTAGACTTATTGTACATTTTTATAGCTGTTTCGTCATATATACTTGTGTAATTCTCTGTTCTAAGCTTTTAATTATGACTTAACATTATTACAAAGTATGAAAAAGTGTTTTAAAAGTACATCGTCTATATGTTGCTGCAGCCTGCAGGATCAATGTATTCCATTGCCAACACTAATTAACATCAGTTAGTTTGGTTGTTATTCATGGTGCGCGAATGAGCTGTAGTCCTGTCTAGCAGCTATTTCGAATGTACTTCAGGAATCATCATTGATAGTTAAAAATTTTGAGTTATGATGGATTGCAGGGCATCTATTATATTGCCTTAAGTTTTTTCCTGTGTTTCGGGTACCCAAAAAAAATAAAAAAAAATAAATAAAAATTAGAAAAGCAATGTTGCTAGTTACATTATAGCTTATAAGCTGGACATTATATATAGGCAGAATAAGGTCGATAACAGGCTAAGACACAGCATTTTTCGTTCAATCAGAGAATTAAATATATATTACTTTTGAGGGTGTGGAGGAGAACCTCCTGACCTGCTATTATAGGATCTTAATTTGATCCAATATTAACTTTTGTATGACACAAATTGGACGCTGAACTTATACTAAACTTGTAATGATATCTGGCTCGACTCCTTTGAGCATGCTACACAAAGTAATATTCTGTTGGCTATAATTAACTATTCCTGTTAACCTTGAATATCTGGTGTAATCCATCTACTTGATGTAATTTGAGTAGTCTAAGTAACCTTGTTCGTTACATAGGTAGAAACATTGTTACTTAGTACTTAGTATGATTTACGTTTGATGGACTTGAAGAATTAGTTTGACTTGGAGTAGTAGGCTACTTGGTGTGAAATGTTTATTGCAATCAAATGAAATATATAGTGATGAATAACTAGTATTAGAAGTTAGGGGGTTAATAACAGCAATCCACATAATCTGTTTTGCAAGTTTTTCAATGTTAAATCCATTTAGTAGAAGTTGTACATGGACTACCTTATCCTTCAGGAAGTTTCCCTTATGTCCTTGAGCATTTTTGTCAATGAACGGCCAGAGGCCTCAAAGCTATGACGACTAATTATTTTCTCTGCAGTTTTAGGTAACAGACTTATTTTACGCCCTAAATGCCTAAATGAGACAGGATGAACGTACATACACCTTTAAACCATCTGGTTGCTGCACGTATAATGTTTGTGCAATTCTGATAATATGTGGTAGCTATATGTAAGGAAGCTTTTTTTTTTCGGAATTCTTCAAGGCCAAATCTATTGACATCAAGCTAGCTAGCCAGCCATTCTCAAATTTGATCAAGAGAGTAGGATGAACTTGCATACTTGAAAAAAATTTAAACCAAAGTAAAACAAAAATTTGCTGTAATCTTAAACAAAGTATAACGCTTCAATAAAAAACATAACAATGTAAAGCTATTGCTAGATTATAAATCTAGACCAGCTAACTGAATAAAAAGAAGAGACCTGAAATCTCCTAACAAGTTGTTAGGAAGTTCACCAACTACTCTCATATATAGTACAATCTCAGGCTCTAAAACTTCAGAAAATTTGGATCTATTAAACTCTCAAAGCATGACTCGGCTTTTATCTTGGCCGAGTACTCAAGAACCTCACTGACACGTTCTTTGGTGACTAAATCATACCAAACATATCTCAACACTTCCATATCGACAGGATGCAGCTCAAGCAAGACTTTGCGGCCTCCTTCCTTGAAACAAACTGCAGTCGCGTGGAATATAACATCATCAAATTGAACCTTGAACAATCGAACCAAGAATCCTCCAACCGCCATACTTTTCCATACGCCAAATGTCTATCTCTAGCATATTTGCAGGATATGCTCCCGACATTGTAACATACTTGGTGAATACCACATGTAAACATCCTTTTAAAGGTACTAGCTTTGGTAATCCATAAAGCTCAGGAATCGGCGTTTCATACTGCTTGTTATCCGTGAGATCGAGGCTAAAGATACCTTTGATCCTACCCTGGCTGCCATAAAACCAATGCAAAGCATTGTCGGTAGCAACACCTTTTGCTTGTATGCACTTATTCCTTTGCGGTTCCCTTAACGGAAATGTGCAAGAATAGTCCCCAATCCTCTTCCAAGCTTCGGATTTTAAACTATAAACATGTATTTCGCGGTCCACAATAAGTACAAACTTGTAATCCATGGTCTTAATATCACATGTAAAACCAAATCCTCTGCTATTTATATGAGCTTTAAGATTTTGGACTTGATTTGGCACGGGTAAAACACGAACACTCTTCCAAACACGAGTGGCCGGGTTTAACACAATAAGTTTGGTTTCCGAACCATGATGAATCTTATCAAACCGAAACAAAGCAATCCGTTACATGAACCAAGGATGTTGAAATTTTGATCAAGGGTAACTTTGTAGGGTTTAGGTGTCCCATGGGACGGGAGCAGCGCGTCAGCCTCGAACGTTTCGATGATTCTGGTGGTGGCATTGAAGAGTATTAGATTTAACCGGTTTTGTAAAACGGATTTTTGGAGATGAAGACGGAAAAAATATTGGGATTTGATGATATTCGACCATGATTTAGAAACATACTTGCAATTTTTGAGAGTGTTCAAAGGTAGATGTGACAAAATCTCGGTTTCAAAGATTGCATTTATCTCATCATACCTCAATTTCTTCATCAATATGTTTTTATCTTCATCCATGTTCGAATTGATCGAATTCTGCTATAAAATTAGATTGTGAAAACTCTCTTGATTAATACGTATTATATAGAGCTACAATATCAACACTGCAAAGATAAATATAGCTACTCTATGAAAAACAAGTTTTTTTTTGGTATTCCACCCGGTTCATCTTTAGGGCTAATTCGGATTTTGAGATTAGTTATGGGTGATTAGGACTCTATGAAAAACAAGTGAATATAAGAAAAGGTTTTAGATTTAATTTATTAGTTACTAGATTTGTGCCCCGGCGATGCTCGGATAGTTTATAGACTTTTAAGATAAAATTATACTATTATGATTCAATTTAATTAAAAATAGATAGAATTCTAAATTAACTATTTTGGCTACAAAGTCAATTTATATTGATACTTGGCGAAAAATTAAAACACGAAATGATGTTATCTTGTGGCCCAATTATAAATTTATTATTTGGTATTTTATGGAAGAAATAACTCTAAACTAATAATCTTATTCTAAAATTCTATCCAAATTTGATTGAAAGTAAAATTCTTACCTAATTTTTTTTATCTTATGAAATCTATCCAAGGTGGTGCGACACTTGACGTTTTTATCATATGAAGTTTATTTAAATCTATTCAAGGTGGTACGACACTTGGCGAAAAGTTGGAATGCCAAGTGTCGCTATTTCGTGACCTGGCTAAAAGTTTAGCTTTATATATTAGTTATATGATATGATAATTGAATAACATCTAGTTATAAACTAAACTGCAAAATATATCCATAATATATGGACAATTATTATCTTTCTATGATGTCTATCAAATATATATAATTGCAAAATAAAATATATATATATATTTAAACATAAAATATTACAAGTTGTAGAAGTTAAAGCCTTGTTTTTTTGAAAGACCAAAAATAAAATAAATAACCACAAGGTGACCGTGGCCCGTGGCGGATCTTGGCCGAAAATATTAGAGGGCCCGGAATTTAAATATTTTAGTTCTTGCTCCAAACTAATCACTATATCCCAATATTTTATGAGTAAATATAGATTATCTAAGTATATTAAATAATTTACGGTGGTCTAGCCTCAAATGGCCCCAGCGGAAAGTCCCCCTCTACCGTGGCCATTCACATATAAGTGATATAACTATTAGTAGTATAAATGTACTAATTGACTGTTGGTGTAGTGGTGATTGAGACTATGAAAATTAGATAATACACCCGGGTGCACCATGCGGGTAAACAAAAAAAGGCAGAAAGAACATATAGTGTGATAAAGAACATACCTTTAATATGTTATTTGAGTGTGATCAGTGTGTTCTTTTGAGTAAAATTATACGTTATTTACATTATAATTATGTCATTTAACATATGTTGATAAACATATATGTTTTTTGGGTTTAATAATACAAAGTATGTTCTTTGAATTTGGCGTGTATGTTCTTTGAATTTGGCATGTATGTTCTTTAAGGTCGTAATGACGTCCAAATTCTATTTTTATTATCATATGTCATATTTAAATTACTTTTATTATCATATATTCTTTGAGTTTGACTAGTGTGTTATTTAGGTATTAACTATATGTACTTTACAATATAAATTATGTTCTTTTAACATATGTTATTTTGAAATTTGATATTGAAATCTTAAATTATTTTTAATTGAAAATAATATTAGAGTAAAAAAAAATTATTATGGAAAGTCGAAATTTTTTTTGGAGAGATAGAAAACTATTTTTTGGAGAAATGATATTTTTGGTAAGGATTTTTTAAGAGTTGATCAACATTGGCATGACTTGCTTCCCGACCCGATCCGGCCCGAAATAGGGTGGGTTTGGGCAAACCTAAAAATGCATTTTTAGTTAAAACTCGAACCGGGTTCGAAAAAAGCTCAAAACCCGCTACTTTTTCTACGGGTTTGGGCACGAGAAATTATGATATGTCCCGGTCCTACTCGATTTTTTATCACCTCTAAATTTTTTCCGTTAATAATGTGTAATTTTTTAGAAAATTTTATTAAGTTTTTTATCTCGTTCTTTTTATTATATCTTTATGTTCTTTGGTAATGCATGTTTTTGTCAAATACAAACATGTTATTTGTCAAATACATGTATGTTCTTTATGAAACACAGGATGTTCTTTCCGCCTTTTTTTATTTATCCGAGTGTACGATGAGCATTGTACACTCGTGTGTATAAACCACGGATTATTGAGACTATACTTGGTAGGGAGGAGACATCCGTGTTCGATCCCCCACAACAATAATTGAGAGGGGACTAAAATCTAACCACCCATAACTGATCCCCGAATCCGAATTAGCCTAAAGGATGAACCAGGTGGAACTCCAAAAAAACTAGTAGTATAAATGTAGCTTTCCAATTATTATAAAAATGGAACAAGTATTTTAAAAATGTTCAGAAATAAAAAGTGATCCAAAAAAACTAGTAGTATAAATGTAGCTTTCCAATTATAAAAATGGAACAAGTATTTTAAAATGTTCAGAAATAAAAAGTGAAGCAAATATTTTAAAACGAAGGCTCCATATTACGTACTTCCTCCGTTTCTATTTAGTTGACGGCGTTTGATTTAGATATATATATTAAGGAGAGGAGAGATAGTGAGAGAGAATGAAAAATTAAAGCAAGTGGAATACCTATAAATGCAAGGTATTTTTTTATTTGCATCACTTTCCATTTATGATTGTTTTTTTTTTTTTTAATTTGCATCACTTTTATATGTAGTAAGATTTTTTTTAGTTTTTACCACCAAAAAAATCAAAAAAAATGGTTTTTACCACCAAAACTTCTAAAACTTTTATTTTACCACCATATAAAAAATTAAAAGTTATTTTTTACCACCTGTCGTCAAAAATCTAACGGAATTTTCTAAATTCTTCGATTTTCGTGTCAAACACAGGCTCTTTAGGGGTTTTGGGGGGCACGTTAGGTCTACGGAATCAATTTGAGGTCAGAATTAACAAAAAATGATCGAAAATGCCTCGTTTTGCGTGTTTAAAAAAATCTCGATTTGCGTGAACACACAAAACGAGGCATCTCCGATCATTTTTTTGTCAATTTTGACCTCAAATTAGACTCGAAGGGCAAAGTGCCCCCTAAACCTATGAAAACATCTTTTTGCGCACAAAATTGTTTTCTTGACGTTTGGTGGTAAAAAACAATTTTTAGAAATTTTTTTTGGTGGTAAAATAAAAGTTTTAGAAGTTTTGGTGGTAAAAAACAATTTTTTTGATTTTTTTTGTGGTAAAAGTCAAAATTTCTTAACTTTAAACTATATTTTATTATTTCTCTCTCTTACCTTAAATCCCACTCAAATCAACTTGTCATTTCTCTCTCATGGTTCCCACTACTCTCTCTCATATACTTTCACTTTCATGTCCCCAAATTACTTTTACCATAATAATTTATTCACCACTCACAATATTATACAGCTCTTTCTAAAACTCCGTACAATCTCAAGTGATGCAAATAAAAAAATAAAAAAATGGAGGGAGTAAAAAATTTACCCAAAAAAAACATGTCAACTAAAAAAACATTGTAAAAAGGAAAATGTATCAACTAAAAAGAAAATAAGGTAGTATTATATTCCGTGAGACCGTGACGGACTCACCTTAGGTCACGGTGACCTTGGAAAAAAAAAAAAATTAAAAAACACACTCCTCTTTTCTTTTACGCTGCACCCCTTTGCTCTCTCTCCCACATTTTAAGCGTACTATAAATTCTGCATTGAAGCAGCTTCTGAGCTTTCTTTCTCCATTGATACATCTTCTAAGGTAAGGTTTTATCTTTAAATCATTGAATATTTCGTATCAATTTTCGTAATATAGGGTTTACTTTCATACTGTTGTCAATTTAAGTATAGTCAATTTAGGGTTCATCTAAGGTGGACTATTGAACTCTTAGTTATATAATTACTCAAGTTATAAAACATTATAACTATTGATTTTGTACCTTGAATTTTTATATGTTCAATTTACTTTGATATTAGAGAATTTTATGCGATTAATTCGAGCCTAATTTTGATAATTGAGTCAAATATGGTACTATTGCGTTGCAGGCCTTTGTTTGGTTCACTGATTTAATTAATTTGTTTGGTTCACTTAATTTTCAATTCAAAAATAATTCCCGTTTAACGACTGAGTGTTTGAATTGATTCGATTACTAGAGGATAAATTATGACTGGAAAATGGGAATGATTTTGTTTTTGATTCATGGATTGGTTTACTGGGATTGGGTTCTTGTAATTGGAAGTCACCTGTTGGTGGGAAAAGCTCTAAAATACCGTGAGGCGTAAGCTCATGTTTCTACCAGTGAATATGAACTAAATACCATTAGATGTGTATTTATCTTTTTGGCAGAAATGAAAAGCTATTAAGTAATAGTAAATGTCCAGTTTTTATAAGGCGTTAACCTCTTTGCGTAAAATGTTGCCAAATTTGTAATATTGAGCTTAGAGTGAGCTTGAAGCTATTCAATCTTGATGAAGCACAAGCATTTTGATATTGGGGCAAGTTCATACTTCATAGTTGAAACTTGAAAGTAGAAAAACTCAAATGTTGGCAAGATAGTGAAAACCATTCGAAGAAATTCAAAAGTGGCTCCTTGCATAAAATGTTTTAGAATTACACTGCACTAGAGCTTGAAGCTAGCTAGATGTTATTCAATATTGATGACACATTAGCTCTTCAATTTTGGGGTAAGTTCGTAGTTTGGAGTAGAATAAATCAAACAGCTGCAAGATAACGGAAACCATGAGATGGAAGTCAAAAGTGGCCGGAGTAACTAAAATTTCAGATTCTTCATTAGTGCAGAGTATAGATTTTTCTGCTAGTTCGTTCACCTCTGGCTGAATAAGAATGTTTATTCATGTTATTGTCCTTTTAGACCCCTCTCCCGCCCAGGAAAAGGTAGCATAATAATCTTACATGCAACCTTCTAAAAGTCATGTGGTGTGTCATTCTTTATGAACTTTTTCTTACCATTAGAGAACTAATGGGATGCTCCACTAATTTCCTCTTGGAGTCCTGGATACATTATTCTGTTAACATGAGTCCTTAATTTCTTTACTTTCTTTTCAATTATCAAATATCAATTTCACAATTCACTGCTATTCGCTTTACTTAATTTTCAGTATACTCAATTAGGGTTCTTCTTAGGTCAATTATTGCAATATTCTTTATAATTGATCAAGTTATGAAAGACTATTACGAGTGCTAGAATCTTGCAATTCATGTTCTTTTAGCGAGAAAAATTTAACATTATTTTTCATGCTTACTTTGATGGATTGAATTGAATTTGCAAAATTTGTTTTTTTTTTTTTTTTTATAATTTTTGTTTGTAATTGATTAATATTCTTGTTATTTATGTTTCTGGTTTTTTTTTTATTTAGTTTGAATTAGTTTGAAGATTGCAAGGATTCGATATGATGCTGTTCTGTTAGCATAATTTAAGATTTTGAGCTACTAGACTAGGAAAGGTCCTTAACTCTTAAGGGTTTTTTTGACAAATTATTATTTGTATAGGAAACTGATACATAGCATAATTGTCATTCATTGAGAAGGAAGGTATGGAGATAAAATTAGGGGACCACCCTTTTGACGTAGACTTTCATCCGTCGGATTCTCTTGTTGCAACTGGATTAATCAATGGTTACCTCCTATTGTAAGTAATTTTCCTAGGCTCCATTTCTTTGCTGGTGTTTGTGATCAGTGTTTTGTCCACTCACTTTGTGGTTCCATTTTGTGTAGGTATCGTTATGCTGCTGAAGCAGAACCACAACGGTAGAATTTCGTGAATTTCTTGAGTGTGATATGTTGTTTTGAGTGTTGTAATTCTAGCCTAGTATGAAAAAAAGAAGAGGTGGGGGGGGGGGGGTTATTCTTGTTATTTTTTTTTCCTTAAGAAAAGGTAAATGTTGTAGTATGATATTGATTGCTACTCTTGCAGTTTGCTGAATGTTCGTGCCCACAAGAAGTCTTGTAGAACTACCCGGTTTATCAATGAGGGACGCGGTAATTAAATCCTTCGCCCTCACCCTTCCTCCCCCCCCTCTTCCTCCCCGCATCACAATGAATGGCCTTTAAATTGGTTGTATTGATGGTGCAGCAATTGTGACGGGATCCGCAGATTGCTCAATTCTTGCCACTGATGTTGAAACTGGAGCAAAGATTGCTCACCTTAAAAATGCTCACACGTGAGTCATCTACTTAAAGTTATTGGACTTTTTTTGCATGTTTTTATATCCCAAACTAAAGCACTACTTTCCAAATTCCAAAATTTAAAATGGTACTGATTTTGATGTGTACTCTTAAGAGAAAGGATATTGCTACGGTTCTTATTTTTTGAAATCAAACATAATGCAGAGATGCAGTCAATAGTATAATCAATTTGACTGAAAGCAACCATTGCCTCGGGGGATGATTCAGGATGTGTCAAGGTTCAAATTCACTTTCCCTTATTATCTTATATAGTATGTTGTATCCTCATATGACAGGATATTTTTGTTTCATGATGCATGTTCGATTGAAGTTGATAAATTAACCCAAAGTTAAAGAATCGTTGACTTGTTGTTGTGACTAGAAGCCCAGTACACATAAGATGTTGAAGCAAATGTTCATCTGCTTTTACAGCAGCAATCAATTGTTCTTTTTTTATTTATAGTCATCTTGAGTCTTGGTGCACATCTTTTAGGCTTTGTTTGGCTCATTATTAGTAAAGGAAAAGAAGAGAAAGGAAGGGAAAGGAAGGGAAGGGAAGAGAAGGAATAGGAAGAGAAGGGAAAGGAAGGTGATTTTATTTTCCAATATTTACAATGGTCTTCCGAATGAGCTGTAGGGTTCTAATTGGTCGAAATCTAAGAAATCTAATATATCCTGCTAATCCATCATTCTTTAGTGATATTTTAAAGACCAAGTTTATATGTTTAAATTGGTAAGTTAATCTCTTGATATAAAAGACTGCTTAGGGGACAAATGTTATTATCAAAGGAAAATAGTTTTTTGCTTTGTGTTACACTCACTTAGTACATATTGGACACTCTGTCATGCTATTCCAACCCAGGACCTGTCTGTGTGTGTCTTAAGACTCATAAGTGTCGTTTCTGTTGGAAAGTGCTTCCGGAGGAACCAAAAATGTGCTAACTGATCCAGCACACTTTTTTGTTGCTTCCTAGATATACATATTTTATTATCCCTACCAATTTATCGACAAGTACGTTTGCTTTATTGATGTTTTCTTTGGCTTCATCCTTATCACATTTCTTTTCATCATTTTCTGTACATAGTTATGGGATACCAGGCAACAATCTTGCTGTCACACTTTTCAAGTTCATGAGGAATACATATCAGATATGACTTTTGCATCAGATTCGTTGAGACTTTTGGCTACAAGGTAGTAAACTTCTCCATCTACTTTGACATAGTTGGGAAGTGTGACATTTTGTTGTTTGATGTTCTGCTACTTGTATCATTATGCACGTTTTTCCATGCATTGCTTTGACCCTAAAAATCTTTAGTTCTATATTTGTATAAATTATAATAATTGATACTACAATAAAGGGGTTCCTAGCCCTGCATCTAGGGTTATACGTGCTTGCAGGTTGGGTCGGAGTATAATTGATGTTTATAGGATTAGCTACTCTAGCTGCTCAATTTAATCAATACTATGATATGAAACTTATGAGCATATCTTGCATTAGAAAATACTTGGCTAGAAAATTGGTGTGTTGGGGATGTAAAGGCTGAAAGGAACAGTTACCAAGTGAATAGATCTTTTCCTCATAGGTGTAAAATTGTGTTGTATATCTTTATGTTGTGTATCTCTATTTTCTGACATGGTTTCTTTTGGTTTTCTAGCGGAGATGGTACTCTGTCTGTATGCAGTATCCGGAGTAATAAGGTACTTGTGTCTTGTTCAAGTGCTGATGCTCAGTTTATACTTCTAACGTGCTGTTTGATTTTGCTTGAGTTTGATTCTTGTGCTCTATGTTTGTTGATGAATGGAAGGTCCAAGCACAGTCCGAATTTTGCGAGGATGAACCACTGTCTGTAGTCATAATGAAGGTATTTGTTATGTTCCTTTATTTTTATTGATTTATGTATGCTTGATCGTGTTCATGCTTCTGTAGTATTGTGGAGGTTGCATCTAGTAACTTGTCTTAAGATTACATATGATCTGAAATTGTAGAAGAGTTTCTATTGACAAACCATTATCAACATGCTAACAACTCCAAGTACGGTGGTCTCAAACCTTGACATAAGCTTTATGTGTCTTACACTCTAGCTGGCTAGGGGAAAGACAGTGGAAGGTAAAAGAATAACTAAAGAAGAAGTGGGGATTGAGAAATCATGGTGGTAATTACAAGCAGCAGATATTGTGTTTTACTTAAGTGGGTTCAAACACCTTCATAAGACCTCTAAGCACTTAATTGTAAGCCATTTCAAGGCATATACACATGTAGTTCTTCCACCTGTGTGCATGACCTACATGTAAAGCGAGTCTTCATAGGGCAATTGTCACTGCTTAGGAACCCCAACCTGGGCAATCTATCCATGACCAGGATGAAGCTTGGGTGAAATGGGGATGTGCATGATTTATTACCTGATTTTCTATGTTTCTACTCTAAATTGTGAGCCTATTTTCTCAGAATGGCAGGAAAGTTATATGTGGGACACAAAGTGGGACTTTGTTGCTATATTCATGGGGATTCTTCAAAGATTGCAGGTATGCTTTCTCATGCTTGATGGTTCAGGTTTTATTGTAGATGTTATAAACTATTTTAAGACTATTAACATATAGGTTCATATTTATGGTACCTTCAAAAAAATAGACATGGATATGGATTCCCTCTCGTAGTGTCTCTCTCTTCATGCTTTCCCATCTAAGCTCTAAGATAAAGAATGCTTTTTCAATCATGGTTTATTTCCTTATCTTAAACTTGTGTACGTGTGTGTACAGTGATCGATTTGTTGATCTGAGCCCTAACTCAGTAGATGCTCTCTTGAAGGTGAATAAGCATTGCAAATTTACCTTTCATTTCTGTTCTTCTACTTTGGCCTGTTTCACGCTAATTTTTTGTCCTTTTACCTGATGTTAGTATGATGAAGACAGACTCATTACTGGATCATCTAATGGGCTCATCAGGTATATGATAGGTTTTTTGTTTGGACTCACCTCTACGAAAGTTATGGCATGGCATGACATGAAGATTTTTTCTTCTGCATTATACTGCAATAACTTTTCATTTTTACGTATTGACTTTGATTTATTACAGTTTGGTAGGCATATTGCCCAACAGAATCATTCAACCCATTGCTGAGCACTCAGAGTATCCAGTTGAGCGTCTAGGTATGCTACCTCTGTGATCATCAAGAAGCTAGATACCTCTTATAGTTACTTAAGTTAGAGCATATATATTTAAATATAATTGAACCAAAAAAAATTATCTGATATAATACCTTTTCATGAAAAAAAATTGTCATGTACTCATGTATATTCATAATTAATAGTTGCATTCTCTGCATTGGGTGCCACTAAGAATGCCCTTCTTGAAGTGGGGGTATTTTTGACATCTATACATCTTGTAGAAATGTAACATTTCTTTTTGGATATCCCAAACTAGTATATGTGATTATTGATTCTAGACAGAAAGAATAAAGGGGCGTTTGGTTTGCAAAGTAGTTTGGGATTGGAATCAAGAATAAAACCAGGGTGATACATGGTTAGAACTTGATTCTTAATACCATGTGTTTGGTTTTGTTTGGAGATTAACATATTTTGTTTTATTTCCTGAAGGTATGGTATGAGCCATACCCGCCTTTCCTTGGTTTTAACCCCATACCTTGTGGATTTGAAGTATGGTTTAGAAATTGCAATTTCCATAAACAAACACTAGGTATGGATTTCACCCATTCTAAAACCATACCTCAAACCAATATTATGCTAAACAAACACCGCCTAATTGATTACAAGGACTGAGTATGGTTTGCACATTAGTTTCAGATCTCTTGAAATTTGTTGTATCCAATTCTGAATAACTCTTATATGACTAACTTATGATTTGTTTTTGATTTTGTAGCTTTTTCACATGATAAGAAGCTTCTTGGAAGTATATCTCATGATAACACATTAAAGGTTTGAACTCTTCCCTTGTCAACATCTTGTGTCACCTGCATGCATGTGGTAGCTATGCGTTTTATTCTTCCTTTATATGGTATAAGTTGTTGGTCTTAAGTTATTGGTCTCAGGAGATGGAACTTGTGCATCACCATTGAAAAGTCAGATTTTTAAAAAAGACAAAACAAAATGAGATTTGTTTAAACTTTTCCCCTTTACCCTCCCAAATAAAACAATATGAATTTTGCTCTCCTTGTGCATGACCTGCATGTCTGACAAATATCTTGTTAAATAAAACTTCAAGTGCATAGAATATAGCTTTGTTTCAAATTTAAATATTTATTTTATCATACTTAGAAGGTAAGAAATCATAACACAGTTGATTTACAGTTTCTACCTTTAGTTTTTGTGTTTTCTGTCAAGTCATTTA